>NW_026696338.1:0-30516 GCF_030435755.1 Ochotona princeps | reverse complement strand
TGATCCTTCTTCAATATGCCCTTCACCAACATGCAGTGTTTCCTTGATTGAATTAGCTCTCACACCAATATTTGCGTCTAGAGCCTTTGCATTGAGGGCTATCTGAAAATGGCTGTGGCGCTGAAGTTGCCTGTGAATGTGAAGGTGGTGGCATGTGAAACCCGCATGTGGAGCATTCGTTTGTGTGGGATGCTCTACCAGGTTCATTCCTAGATAATGCATTCAAAGGGCACTAAACATAGAGTGTGAAAACTGAGTTTCCTTGAGAGCTGCTTGGAAGCCTGATGGTGTGTGAATTTAGTGAGCCAAATGGAGTTGTTCTCCCACAAGAACCACTCGGCTGATCCTTCTTCAATATGCCCTTCACCAACATGCAGTGTTTCCTTGATTGAATTAGCTCTCACACCAATATTTGCGTCTAGAGCCTTTGCATTGAGGGCTATCTGAAAACGGCTGTGGCGCTGAAGTTGCCTGTGAATGTGGAGTTGGTGGCATGTGAAACCCGCATGTGGAGCATTCGTTTGTGTGGGATGCTTTACCAGGTTCATTCCTAGATAATGCACTCAAAGGGCACTAAGCATAGAGTGTGAAAACTGAGTTTCCTTGAGAGCTGCTTGGAAGCCTGATGGTGTGTGAAGTTAGTGAGCCAAATGGAGTTGTTCTCCCACAAGAACCACTCGGCTGATCCTTCTTCAATATGCCCTTCACCAACATGCAGTGTTTCCTTGATTGAATTAGCTCTCACACCAATATTTGCGTCTAAAGCCTTTGCATTGAGGGCTATCTGAAAACGGCTGTGGCGCTGAAGTTGCCTGTGAATGTGGAGTTGGAGGCATGTGAAACCCGCATGTGGAACATTCGTTTGTGTGGGATGCTCTACCAGGTTCATTCCTAGATAGTGCATTCAAGGGCACTAAGCATAGAGTGTGAAAACTGAGTTTCCTTGAGAGCTGCTTGGAAGCCTGATGGTGTGTGAAGTTAGTGAGCCAAATGGAGTTGTTCTCCCACAAAACCACACGGCTGATCCTTCTTCAATATGCCCTTCACCAACATGCAGTGTTTCCTTGATTGAATTAGCTCTCATACCAATATTTGCGTCTAAAGCCTTTGCCTAGAGGGCTATCTGAAAACGGCTGTGGCGCTGAAGTTGCCTGTGAATGTGGAGGTGGTGGCATGTGAAACCCGCATGTGGAGCATTCGTTTGTGTGGGATGCTCTACCAGGTTCATTCCTAGATAATGCATTCAAAGGGCACTAAACATAGAGTGTGAAAACTGAGTTTCCTTGAGAGCTGCTTGGAAGCCTGATGGTGTGTGAAGTTAGTGAGCCAAATGGAGTTGTTCTCCCACAAGAACCACTCGGCTGATCCTTCTTCAATATGCCCTTCACCAACATGCAGTGTTTCCTTGATTGAATTAGCTCTCACACCAATATTTGCGTCTAGAGCCTTTGCATTGAGGGCTATCTGAAAACGGCTGTGGCGCTGAAGTTGCCTGTGAATGTGGAGTTGGTGGCATGTGAAACCCGCATGTGGAGCATTCGTTTGTGTGGGATGCTCTACCAGGTTCATTCCTAGATAATGCATTCAAAGGGCACTAAGCATAGAGTGTGAAAACTGAGTTTCCTTGAGAGCTGCTTGGAAGCCTGATGGTGTGTGAAGTTAGTGAGCCAAATGGAGTTGTTCTCCCACAAGAACCACTCGGCTGATCCTTCTTCAATATGCCCTTCACCAACATGCAGTGTTTCCTTGATTGAATTAGCTCTCACACCAATATTTGCGTCTAGAGCCTTTGCATAGAGGGCTATCTGAAAACGGCTGTGGACCTGAAGTTGCCTGTGAATGTGGAGTTGGTGGCATGTGAAACCCGCATGTGGAGCATTCGTTTGTGTGGGATGCTGACCAAGCTTCATTTCAGTCCTATTCACTCAAAGGGCACTAAGCATAGAGTGTGAAAACTGAGTTTCCTTGAGACTGCTTGGAAGCCTGATGGTGTGTGAAGTTAGTGAGCCAAATGGAGTTGTTCTCCCACAAGAACCACTCGGCTGATCCTTCTTCAATATGCCCTTCACCAACATGCAGTGTTTCCTTGATTGAATTAGCTCTCACACCAATATTTGCGTCTAGAGCCTTTGCATTGAGGGCTATCTGAAAACGGCTGTGGCGCTGAAGTTGCCTGTGAATGTGGAGTTGGTGGCATGTGAAACCCGCATGTGGAGCATTCGTTTGTGTGGGATGCTCAGCAAGATTCATTTCAGTCCTAGGCACTCAAAGGGCACTAAGCATAGAGTGTGAAAACTGAGTTTCCTTGAGAGCTGCTTGGAAGCCTGATGGTGTGTGAAGTTAGTGAGCCAAATGGAGTTGTTCTCCCACAAAACCACTCGGCTGATCCTTCTTCAATATGCCCTTCACCAACATGCAGTGTTTCCTTGATTGAATTAGCTCTCACGACCAATATTTGCGTCTAGAGCCTTTGCATTGAGGGCTATCTGAAAATGGCTGTGGCGCTGAAGTTGCCTGTGAATGTGAAGGTGGTGGCATGTGAAACCCGCATGTGGAGCATTCGTTTGTGTGGGATGCTCTACCAGGTTCATTCCTAGATAATGCATTCAAAGGGCACTAAACATAGAGTGTGAAAACTGAGTTTCCTTGAGAGCTGCTTGGAAGCCTGATGGTGTGTGAAGTTAGTGAGCCAAATGGAGTTGTTCTCCCACAAGAACCACTCGGCTGATCCTTCTTCAATATGCCCTTCACCAACATGCAGTGTTTCCTTGATTGAATTAGCTCTCACACCAATATTTGCGTCTAGAGCCTTTGCATTGAGGGCTATCTGAAAACGGCTGTGGCGCTGAAGTTGCCTGTGAATGTGGAGTTGGTGGCATGTGAAACCCGCATGTGGAGCATTCGTTTGTGTGGGATGCTTTACCAGGTTCATTCCTAGATAATGCACTCAAAGGGCACTAAGCATAGAGTGTGAAAACTGAGTTTCCTTGAGAGCTGCTTGGAAGCCTGATGGTGTGTGAAGTTAGTGAGCCAAATGGAGTTGTTCTCCCACAAGAACCACTCGGCTGATCCTTCTTCAATATGCCCTTCACCAACATGCAGTGTTTCCTTGATTGAATTAGCTCTCACACCCATATTTGCGTCTAGAGCCTTTGCATTGAGGGCTATCTGAAAACGGCTGTGGCGCTGAAGTTGCCTGTGAATGTGGAGTTGGTGGCATGTGAAACCCGCATGTGGAGCATTCGTTTGTGTGGGATGCTCTACCAGGTTCATTCCTAGATAATGCACTCAAAGGGCACTAAGCATAGAGTGTGAAAACTGAGTTTCCTTGAGAGCTGCTTGGAAGCCTGATGGTGTGTGAAGTTAGTGAGCCAAATGGAGTTGTTCTCCCACAAGAACCACTCGGCTGATCCTTCTTCAATATGCCCTTCACCAACATGCAGTGTTTCCTTGATTGAATTAGCTCTCACACCAATATTTGCGTCTAGAGCCTTTGCATTGAGGGCTATCTGAAAACAGCTGTGGCGCTGAAGTTGCCTGTGAATGTGGAGTTGGTGGCATGTGAAACCCGCATGTGGAGCATTCGTTTGTGTGGGATGCTCTACCAGGTTCATTCCTAGATAATGCACTCAAAGGGCACTAAGCATAGAGTGTGAAAACTGAGTTTCCTTGAGAGCTGCTTGGAAGCCTGATGGTGTGTGAAGTTAGTGAGCCAAATGGAGTTGTTCTCCCACAAGAACCACTCGGCTGATCCTTCTTCAATATGCCCTTCACCAACATGCAGTGTTTCCTTGATTGAATTAGCTCTCACACCAATATTTGCGTCTAGAGCCTTTGCATTGAGGGCTATCTGAAAACGGCTGTGGCGCTGAAGTTGCCTGTGAATGTGGAGGTGGTGGCATGTGAAACCCGCATGTGGAGCATTCGTTTGTGTGGGATGCTCTACCAGGTTCATTTCAGTCCTAGCCATACAAAGGGCACTAAGCATAGAGTGTGAAAACTGAGTTTCCTTGAGAGCTGCTTGGAAGCCTGATGGTGTGTGAAGTTAGTGAGCCAAATGGAGTTGTTCTCCCACAAGAACCACTCGGCTGATCCTTCTTCAATATGCCCTTCACCAACATGCAGTGTTTCCTTGATTGAATTAGCTCTCACACCAATATTTGCGTCTAGAGCCTTTGCATTAAGGGCTATGTGAAAACGGCTGTGGCGCTGAAGTTGCCTGTGAATGTGGAGTTGGTGGCATGTGAAACCCGCATGTGGAGCATTCGTTTGTGTGGGATGCTCTACCAGGTTCATTCCTAGATAATGCACTCAAAGGGCACTAAGCATAGAGTGTGAAAACTGAGTTTCCTTGAGAGCTGCTTGGAAGCCTGATGGTGTGTGTAGTGAGCCAAATGGAGTTGTTCTCCCACAAGAACCACTCGGCTGATCCTTCTTCAATATGCCCTTCACCAACATGCAGTGTTTCCTTGATTGAATTAGCTCTCACACAAATATTTGCGTCTAGAGCCTTTGCATTGAGGGTTATCTGAAAACGGCTGTGGCGCTGAAGTTGCCTGTGAATGTGGAGTTGGTGGCAGGTGAAAGACGCATGTGGAGCATTCGTTTGTGTGGGATGCTCTACCAGGTTCATTTCAGTCCAAGCCATACAAAGCGGCACTAAGCATAGAGTGTGAAAACTGAGTTTCCTTGAGAGCTGCTTGGAAGCCTGATGGTGTGTGAAGTTAGTGAGCCAAATGGAGTTGTTCTCCCACAAGAACCACTCGGCTGATCCTTCTTCAATATGCCCTTCACCAACATGCAGTGTTTCCTTGATTGAATTAGCTCTCACACCAATATTTGCGTCTAGAGCCTTTGCATTGAGGGCTATCTGAAAACGGCTGTGGCGCTGAAGTTGCCTGTGAATGTGGAGTTGGTGGCATGTGAAACCCGCATGTGGAGCATTCGTTTGTGTGGGATGCTCTACCAGGTTAATTCCTAGATAATGCACTCAAAGGGCACTAAGCATAGAGTGTGAAAACTGAGTTTCCTTGAGAGCTGCTTGGAAGCCTGATGGTGTGTGAAGTTAGTGAGCCAAATGGAGTTGTTCTCCCACAAGAACCACTCGGCTGATCCTTCTTCAATATGCCCATCACCAACATGCAGTGTTTCCTTGATTGAATTAGCTCTCACACCAATATTTGCGTCTAGAGCCTTTGCATTGAGGGCTATCTGAAAACGGCTGTGGCGCTGAAGTTTCCTATGAATGTGGAGTTGGTGGCATGTGAAACCCGCATGTGGAGCATTCGTTTGTGTGGGATGCTGACCAAGCTTCATTTCAGTCCTGGGCAAACAAAGAGCACTAAGCATAGAGTGTGAAAACTGAGTTTCCTTGAGAGCTGCTTGGAAGCCTGATGGTGTGTGAAGTTAGTGAGCCAAATGGAGTTGTTCTCCCACAAGAACCACTCGGCTGATCCTTCTTCAATATGCCCTTCACCAACATGCAGTGTTTCCTTGATTGAATTAGCTCTCACACCAATATTTGCGTCTAGAGCCTTTGCATTGAGGGCTATCTGAAAACGGCTGTGGCGCTGAAGTTGCCTGTGAATGTGGAGGTGGTGGCATGTGAAACCCGCATGTGGAGCATTCGCTTGTGTGGGATGCTCTACCAGGTTCATTTCAGTCCTAGCCATACAAAGAACACTAAGCATAGAGTGTGAAAACTGAGTTTCCTTGAGAGCTGCTTGGAAGCCTGATGGTGTGTGAAGTTAGTGAGCCAAATGGAGTTGTTCTCCCACAAGAACCACTCGGCTGATCCTTCTTCAATATGTCCTTCACCAACATGCAGTGTTTCCTTGATTGAATTAGCTCTCACACCAATATTTGCGTCTAGAGCCTTTGCATTGAGGGCTATCTGAAAACGGCTGTGGCGCTGAAGTTGCCTGTGAATGTGGAGTTGGTGGCATGTGAAACCCGCATGTGGAGCATTCGTTTCTGTGGGATGCTGACCAAGCTTCATGTCAGTCCTGGGTACACAAAGAGCACTAAGCATAGAGTGTGAAAACTGAGTTTCCTTGAGTGCTGCCTGGAAGCCTGATGGTGCGTGAAGTTAGTGAGCCAAATGGAGTTGTTCTCCCACAAGAACCACTCGGCTGATCCTTCTTCAATATGCCCTTCGCCAACATGCAGTGTTTCCTTGATTGAATTAGCTCTCAGAACAATATTTGCGTCTAGAGCCTTTGCATTGAGGGCTATCTGAAAACGGCTGTGGCGCTGATGTTTCCTGTGAATGTGGAGTTGGTTTCATGTTAAACCCGCATGTGGAGCATTCGTTTGTGTGGGATGCTCTACCAAGTTCATTTCAGTCCTAGCCATACAAAGGGCACTAAGCATAGAGTGTGAAAACTGAGTTTCCTTGAGAGCTGCTTGGAAGCCTGATGGTGTGTGAAGTTAGTGAGCCAAATGGAGTTGTTCTCCCACAAGAACCACTCGGCTGATCCTTCTTCAATATGCCCTTCACCAACATGCAGTGTTTCCTTGATTGAATTAGCTCTCACACCAATATTTGCGTCTAGAGCCTTTGCATTGAGGGATATCTGAAAACGGCTGTGGCGCTGAAGTTGCCTGTGAATGTGGAGTTGGTGGCATGTGAAACCCGCATGTGGAGCATTCGTTTGTGTGGGATGCTCACCAAGTTTCATTTCAGTCCTGGATACACAAAGAGCACTAAGCATAGAGTGTGAAAACTGAGTTTCCTTGAGAGCTGCTTGGAAGCCTGATGGTGTGTGAAGTTAGTGAGCCAAACGGAGTTGTTCTCCCACAAGAACCACTCGGCTGATCCTTCTTCAATATGCCCTTCGCCAACATGCAGTGTTTCCTCGATTGAATTAGCTCTCAGAACAATATTTGCGTCTAGAGCCTTTGCATTGAGGGCTATCTGAAAACGGCTGTGGCGCTGATGTTTCCTGTGAATGTGGAGTTGGTTTCATGTTAAACCCGCATGTGGAGCATTCGTTTGTGTGGGATGCTCTACCAAGTTCATTTCAGTCCTAGCCATACAAAGGGTACTAAGCATAGAGTGTGAAAACTGAGTTTCCTTGAGAGCTGCTTGGAAGCCTGATTCCTGATGGTGTGTGAAGTTAGTGAGCCAAATGGAGTTGTTCTCCCACAAGAACCACTCGGCTGATCCTTCTTCAATATGTCCTTCACCAACATGCAGTGTTTCCTTGATTGAATTAGCTCTCACACCAATATTTGCGTCTAGAGCCTTTGCATTGAGGGCTATCTGAAAACGGCTGTGGCGCTGAAGTTGCCTGTGAATGTGGAGTTGGTGGCATGTGAAACCCGCATGTGGAGCATTCGTTTCTGTGGGATGCTGACCAAACTTCATGTCAGTCCTGGGCACACAAAGAGCACTAAGCATAGAGTGTTAAACTGAGTTTCCTTGAGAGCTGCTTGGAAGCCTGATGGTGCGTGAAGTTAGTGAGCCAAATGGAGTTGTTCTCCCACAAGAACCATTCAGCTGATCCTTCTTCAATATGCCCTTCACCAACATGCAGTGTTTCCTTGATTGAATTAGCTCTCACACCAATATTTGCGTCTAGAGCCTTTGCATTGAGGGCTATCTGAAAATGGCTGTGGCGCTGATGTTGCCTGTGAATGTGGAGTTGGTGGCATGTGAAACCCGCATGTGGAGCATTCGTTTGTGTGGGATGCTCTACCAGGTTCATTCCTAGATAATGCACTCAAAGGGCACTAAGCATAGAGTGTGAAAACTGAGTTTCCTTGAGAGCTGCTTGGAAGCCTGATGGTGTGTGAAGTTAGTGAGCCAAATGGAGTTGTTCTCCCACAAGAACCACTCGGCTGATCCTTCTTCAATATGCCCTTCACCAACATGCAGTGTTTCCTTGATTGAATTAGCTCTCACACCAATATTTGCGTCTAGAGCCTTTGCATTGAGGGATATCTGAAAACGGCTGTGGCGCTGAAGTTGCCTGTGAATGTGGAGTTGGTGCATGTGAAACCCGCATGTGGAGCATTCGTTTGTGTGGGATGCTCACCAAGTTTCATTTCAGTCCTGGATACACAAAGAGCACTAAGCATAGAGTGTGAAAACTGAGTTTCCTTGAGAGCTGCTTGGAAGCCTGATGGTGTGTGAAGTTAGTGAGCCAAACGGAGTTGTTCTCCCACAAGAACCACTCGGCTGATCCTTCTTCAATATGCCCTTCGCCAACATGCAGTGTTTCCTCGATTGAATTAGCTCTCAGAACAATATTTGCGTCTAGAGCCTTTGCATTGAGGGCTATCTGAAAACGGCTGTGGCGCTGATGTTTCCTGTGAATGTGGAGTTGGTTTCATGTTAAACCCGCATGTGGAGCATTCGTTTGTGTGGGATGCTCTACCAAGTTCATTTCAGTCCTAGCCATACAAAGGGTACTAAGCATAGAGTGTGAAAACTGAGTTTCCTTGAGAGCTGCTTGGAAGCCTGATGGTGTGTGAAGTTAGTGAGCCAAATGGAGTTGTTCTCCCACAAGAACCACTCGGCTGATCCTTCTTCAATATGTCCTTCACCAACATGCAGTGTTTCCTTGATTGAATTAGCTCTCACACCAATATTTGCGTCTAGAGCCTTTGCATTGAGGGCTATCTGAAAACGGCTGTGGCGCTGAAGTTGCCTGTGAATGTGGAGTTGGTGGCATGTGAAACCCGCATGTGGAGCATTCGTTTCTGTGGGATGCTGACCAAACTTCATGTCAGTCCTGGCACACAAAGAGCACTAAGCATAGAGTGTTAAAACTGAGTTTCCTTGAGAGCTGCTTGGAAGCCTGATGTGCGTGAAGTTAGTGAGCCAAATGGAGTTGTTCTCCCACAAGAACCATTCAGCTGATCCTTCTTCAATATGCCCTTCACCAACATGCAGTGTTTCCTTGATTGAATTAGCTCTCACACCAATATTTGCGTCTAGAGCCTTTGCATTGAGGGCTATCTGAAAATGGCTGTGGCGCTGATGTTGCCTGTGAATGTGGAGTTGGTGGCATGTGAAACCCGCATGTGGAGCATTCGTTTGTGTGGGATGCTCTACCAGGTTCATTCCTAGATAATGCACTCAAAGGGCACTAAGCATAGAGTGTGAAAACTGAGTTTCCTTGAGAGCTGCTTGGAAGCCTGATGGTGTGTGAAGTTAGTGAGCCAAATGGAGTTGTTCTCCCACAAGAACCACTCGGCTGATCCTTCTTCAATATGCCCTTCACCAACATGCAGTGTTTCCTTGATTGAATTAGCTCTCACACCAATATTTGCGTGTAGAGCCTTTGCATTGAGGGATATCTGAAAACGGCTGTGGCGCTGAAGTTGCCTGTGAATGTGGAGTTGGTGGCATGTGAAACCCGCATGTGGAGCATTCGTTTGTGTGGGATGCTCACCAAGTTTCATTTCAGTCCTGGATACACAAAGAGCACTAAGCATAGAGTGTGAAAACTGAGTTTCCTTGAGAGCTGCTTGGAAGCCTGATGGTGTGTGAAGTTAGTGAGCCAAACGGAGTTGTTCTCCCACAAGAACCACTCGGCTGATCCTTCTTCAATATGCCCTTCACCAACATGCAGTGTTTCCTTGATTGAATTAGCTCTCACACCAATATTTGCGTCTAGAGCCTTTGCATTGAGGGCTATCTGAAAACGGCTGTGGCGCTGAAGTTGCCTGTGAATGTGGAGTTGGTGGCATGTGAAACCCGCATGTGGAGCATTCGTTTCTGTGGGATGCTGACCAAACTTCATGTCAGTCTTGGGTACACAAAGAGCACTAAGCATAGAGTGTGAAAACTGAGTTTCCTTGAGAGCTGCTTGGAAGCCTGATGGTGCGTGAAGTTAGTGAGCCAAATGGAGTTGTTCTCCCACAAGAACCATTCAGCTGATCCTTCTTCAATATGCCCTTCACCAACATGCAGTGTTTCCTTGATTGAATTAGCTCTCACACCAATATTTGCGTCTAGACCTTTGCATTGAGGGCTATCTGAAAACGGCTGTGGCGCTGATGTTGCCTGTGAATGTGGAGTTGGTGGCATGTGAAACCCGCATGTGGAGCATTCGTTTGTGTGGGATGCTCTACCAGGTTCATTCCTAGATAATGCACTCAAAGGGCACTAAGCATAGAGTGTGAAAACTGAGTTTCCTTGAGAGCTGCTTGGAAGCCTGATGGTGTGTGAAGTTATTGAGCCAAATGGAGTTGTTCTCCCACAAGAACCACTCGGCTGATCCTTCTTCAATATGCCCTTCACCAACATGCAGTGTTTCCTTGATTGAATTAGCTCTCACACCATTATTTGCGTCTAGAGCCTTTGCATTGAGGGCTATCTGAAAACGGCTGTGGCGCTGAAGTTGCCTGTGAATGTGGAGTTGGTGGCATGTGAAACCCGCATGTGGAGCATTCGTTTGTGTGGGATGCTCTACCAGGTTCATTCCTAGATAATGCACTCAAAGGGCACTAAGCATAGAGTGTGAAAACTGAGTTTCCTTGAGAGCTGCTTGGAAGCCTGATGGTGTGTGAAGTTAGTGAGCCAAATGGAGTTGTTCTCCCACAAGAACCACTCGGCTGATCCTTCTTCAATATGCCCTTCACCAACATGCAGTGTTTCCTTGATTGAATTAGCTCTCACACCAATATTTGCGTCTAGAGCCTTTGCATTGAGGGCTATCTGAAAACGGCTGTGGCGCTGAAGTTGCCTGTGAATGTGGAGTTGGTGGCATGTGAAACCCGCATGTGGAGCATTCGTTTGTGTGGGATGCTCACCAAGTTTCATTTCAGTCCTGGATACACAAAGAGCACTAAGCATAGAGTGTGAAAACTGAGTTTCCTTGAGAGCTGCTTGGAAGCCTGATGGTGTGTGAAGTTAGTGAGCCAAACGGAGTTGTTCTCCCACAAGAACCACTCGGCTGATCCTTCTTCAATATGCCCTTCGCCAACATGCAGTGTTTCCTCGATTGAATTAGCTCTCAGAACAATATTTGCGTCTAGAGCCTTTGCATTGAGGGCTATCTGAAAACGGCTGTGGCGCTGATGTTTCCTGTGAATGTGGAGTTGGTTTCATGTTAAACCCGCATGTGGAGCATTCGTTTGTGTGGGATGCTCTACCAAGTTCATTTCAGTCCTAGCCATACAAAGGGTACTAAGCATAGAGTGTGAAAACTGAGTTTCCTTGAGAGCTGCTTGGAAGCCTGATGGTGTGTGAAGTTAGTGAGCCAAATGGAGTTGTTCTCCCACAAGAACCACTCGGCTGATCCTTCTTCAATATGTCCTTCACCAACATGCAGTGTTTCCTTGATTGAATTAGCTCTCACACCAATATTTGCGTCTAGAGCCTTTGCATTGAGGGCTATCTGAAAACGGCTGTGGCGCTGAAGTTGCCTGTGAATGTGGAGTTGGTGGCATGTGAAACCCGCATGTGGAGCATTCGTTTCTGTGGGATGCTGACCAAACTTCATGTCAGTCCTGGGCACACAAAGAGCACTAAGCATAGAGTGTTAAAACTGAGTTTCCTTGAGAGCTGCTTGGAAGCCTGATGGTGCGTGAAGTTAGTGAGCCAAATGGAGTTGTTCTCCCACAAGAACCATTCAGCTGATCCTTCTTCAATATGCCCTTCACCAACATGCAGTGTTTCCTTGATTGAATTAGCTCTCACACCAATATTTGCGTCTAGAGCCTTTGCATTGAGGGCTATCTGAAAATGGCTGTGGCGCTGATGTTGCCTGTGAATGTGGAGTTGGTGGCATGTGAAACCCGCATGTGGAGCATTCGTTTGTGTGGGATGCTCTACCAGGTTCATTCCTAGATAATGCACTCAAAGGGCACTAAGCATAGAGTGTGAAAACTGAGTTTCCTTGAGAGCTGCTTGGAAGCCTGATGGTGTGTGAAGTTAGTGAGCCAAATGGAGTTGTTCTCCCACAAGAACCACTCGGCTGATCCTTCTTCAATATGCCCTTCACCAACATGCAGTGTTTCCTTGATTGAATTAGCTCTCACACCAATATTTGCGTGTAGAGCCTTTGCATTGAGGGATATCTGAAAACGGCTGTGGCGCTGAAGTTGCCTGTGAATGTGGAGTTGGTGGCATGTGAAACCCGCATGTGGAGCATTCGTTTGTGTGGGATGCTCACCAAGTTTCATTTCAGTCCTGGATACACAAAGAGCACTAAGCATAGAGTGTGAAAACTGAGTTTCCTTGAGAGCTGCTTGGAAGCCTGATGGTGTGTGAAGTTAGTGAGCCAAACGGAGTTGTTCTCCCACAAGAACCACTCGGCTGATCCTTCTTCAATATGCCCTTCACCAACATGCAGTGTTTCCTTGATTGAATTAGCTCTCACACCAATATTTGCGTCTAGAGCCTTTGCATTGAGGGCTATCTGAAAACGGCTGTGGCGCTGAAGTTGCCTGTGAATGTGGAGTTGGTGGCATGTGAAACCCGCATGTGGAGCATTCGTTTCTGTGGGATGCTGACCAAACTTCATGTCAGTCTTGGGTACACAAAGAGCACTAAGCATAGAGTGTGAAAACTGAGTTTCCTTGAGAGCTGCTTGGAAGCCTGATGGTGCGTGAAGTTAGTGAGCCAAATGGAGTTGTTCTCCCACAAGAACCATTCAGCTGATCCTTCTTCAATATGCCCTTCACCAACATGCAGTGTTTCCTTGATTGAATTAGCTCTCACACCAATATTTGCGTCTAGACCTTTGCATTGAGGGCTATCTGAAAACGGCTGTGGCGCTGATGTTGCCTGTGAATGTGGAGTTGGTGGCATGTGAAACCCGCATGTGGAGCATTCGTTTGTGTGGGATGCTCTACCAGGTTCATTCCTAGATAATGCACTCAAAGGGCACTAAGCATAGAGTGTGAAAACTGAGTTTCCTTGAGAGCTGCTTGGAAGCCTGATGGTGTGTGAAGTTATTGAGCCAAATGGAGTTGTTCTCCCACAAGAACCACTCGGCTGATCCTTCTTCAATATGCCCTTCACCAACATGCAGTGTTTCCTTGATTGAATTAGCTCTCACACCATTATTTGCGTCTAGAGCCTTTGCATTGAGGGCTATCTGAAAACGGCTGTGGCGCTGAAGTTGCCTGTGAATGTGGAGTTGGTGGCATGTGAAACCCGCATGTGGAGCATTCGTTTGTGTGGGATGCTCTACCAGGTTCATTCCTAGATAATGCACTCAAAGGGCACTAAGCATAGAGTGTGAAAACTGAGTTTCCTTGAGAGCTGCTTGGAAGCCTGATGGTGTGTGAAGTTAGTGAGCCAAATGGAGTTGTTCTCCCACAAGAACCACTCGGCTGATCCTTCTTCAATATGCCCTTCACCAACATGCAGTGTTTCCTTGATTGAATTAGCTCTCACACCAATATTTGCGTCTAGAGCCTTTGCATTGAGGGCTATCTGAAAACGGCTGTGGCGCTGAAGTTGCCTGTGAATGTGGAGTTGGTGGCATGTGAAACCCGCATGTGGAGCATTCGTTTGTGTGGGATGCTCTACCAGGTTCATTCCTAGATAATGCACTCAAAGGGCACTAAGCATAGAGTGTGAAAACTGAGTTTCCTTAAGAGCTGCTTGGAAGCCTGATGGTGTGTGAAGTTAGTGAGCCAAATGGAGTTGTTCTCCCACAAGAACCACTCGGCTGATCCTTCTTCAATATGCCCTTCACCAACATGCAGTGTTTCCTTGATTGAATTAGCTCTCACACCAATATTTGCGTCTCGAGCCTTTGCATTGAGGGCTATCTGAAAACGGCTGTGGCGCTGAAGTTGCCTGTGAATGTGGAGTTGGTGGCATGTGAAACCCGCATGTGGAGCATTCGTTTGTGTGGGATGCTCTACCATGTTCATTCCTAGATAATGCACTCAAAGGGCACTAAGCATAGAGTGTGAAAACTGAGTTTCCTTGAGAGCTGCTTGGAAGCCTGATTGTGTGTGAAGTTAGTGAGCCAAATGGAGTTGTTCTCCCACAAGAACCACTCGGCTGATCCTTCTTCAATATGCCCTTCACCAACATGCAGTGTTTCCTTGATTGAATTAGCTCTCACACCAATATTTGCGTCTAGAGCCTTTTCATTGAGGGCTATCTGAAAACGGCTGTGGCGCTGAAGTTGCCTGTGAATGTGGAGTTGGTGGCATGTGAAACCCGCATTTGGAGCATTCGTTTGTGTGGGATGCTCTACCAGGTTCATTTCAGTCCATGCCATACAAAGGGCACTAAGCATAGAGTGTGAAAACTGAGTTTCCTTGAGAGCTGCTTGGAAGCCTGATGGTGCGTGAAGTTAGTGAGCCAAATGGAGTTGTTCTCCCACAAGAACCATTCAGCTGATCCTTCTTCAATATGCCCTTCACCAACATGCAGTGTTTCCTTGATTGAATTAGCTCTCACACCAATATTTGCGTCTAGAGCCTTTGCATTGAGGGCTATCTGAAAACGGCTGTGGCGCTGATGTTGCCTGTGAATGTGGAGTTGGTGGCATGTGAAACCCGCATGTGGAGCATTCGTTTGTGTGGGATGCTCTACCAGGTTCATTCCTAGATAATGCACTCAAAGGGCACTAAGCATAGAGTGTGAAAACTGAGTTTCCTTGAGAGCTGCTTGGAAGCCTTATGGTGTGTGAAGTTAGTGAGCCAAATGGAGTTGTTCTCCCACAAGAACCACTCGGCTGATCCTTCTTCAATATGCCCTTCACCAACATGCAGTGTTTCCTTGATTGAATTAGCTCTCACACCAATATTTGCGTCTAGAGCCTTTGCATTGAGGGCTATCTGAAAACGGCTGTGGCGCTGAAGTTGCCTGTGAATGTGGAGTTGGTGGCATGTGAAACCCGCATGTGGAGCATTCGTTTGTGTGGGATGCTCTACCAGGTTCATTCCTAGATAATGCACTCAAAGGGCACTAAGCATAGAGTGTGAAAACTGAGTTTCCTTGAGAGCTGCTTGGAAGCCTGATGGTGTGTGAAGTTAGTGAGCCAAATGGAGTTGTTCTCCCACAAGAACCACTCGGCTGATCCTTCTTCAATATGCCCTTCACCAACATGCAGTGTTTCCTTGATTGAATTAGCTCTCACACCAATATTTGCGTCTAGAGCCTTTGCATTGAGGGCTATCTGAAAACGGCTGTGGCGCTGAAGTTGCCTGTGAATGTGGAGTTGGTGGCATGTGAAACCCGCATGTGGAGCATTCGTTTGTGTGGGATGCTCTACTATGTTCATTCCTAGATAATGCACTCAATGGGCACTAAGCATAGAGTGTGAAAACTGAGTTTCCTTGAGAGCTGCTTGGAAGCCTGATGGTGTGTGAAGTTATTGAGCCAAATGGAGTTGTTCTCCCACAAGAACCACTCGGCTGATCCTTCTTCAATATGCCCTTCACCAACATGCAGTGTTTCCTTGATTGAATTAGCTCTCACACCATTATTTGCGTCTAGAGCCTTTGCATTGAGGGCTATCTGAAAACGGCTGTGGCGCTGAAGTTGCCTGTGAATGTGGAGTTGGTGGCATGTGAAACCCGCATGTGGAGCATTCGTTTGTGTGGGATGCTCTACCAGGTTCATTCCTAGATAATGCACTCAAAGGGCACTAAGCATAGAGTGTGAAAACTGAGTTTCCTTGAGAGCTGCTTGGAAGCCTGATGGTGTGTGAAGTTAGTGAGCCAAATGGAGTTGTTCTCCCACAAGAACCACTCGGCTGATCCTTCTTCAATATGCCCTTCACCAACATGCAGTGTTTCCTTGATTGAATTAGCTCTCACACCAATATTTGCGTCTAGAGCCTTTGCATTGAGGGCTATCTGAAAACGGCTGTGGCGCTGAAGTTGCCTGTGAATGTGGAGTTGGTGGCATGTGAAACCCGCATGTGGAGCATTCGTTTGTGTGGGATGCTCTACCAGGTTCATTCCTAGATAATGCACTCAAAGGGCACTAAGCATAGAGTGTGAAAACTGAGTTTCCTTAAGAGCTGCTTGGAAGCCTGATGGTGTGTGAAGTTAGTGAGCCAAATGGAGTTGTTCTCCCACAAGAACCACTCGGCTGATCCTTCTTCAATATGCCCTTCACCAACATGCAGTGTTTCCTTGATTGAATTAGCTCTCACACCAATATTTGCGTCTCGAGCCTTTGCATTGAGGGCTATCTGAAAACGGCTGTGGCGCTGAAGTTGCCTGTGAATGTGGAGTTGGTGGCATGTGAAACCCGCATGTGGAGCATTCGTTTGTGTGGGATGCTCTACCATGTTCATTCCTAGATAATGCACTCAATGGGCACTAAGCATAGAGTGTGAAAACTGAGTTTCCTTGAGAGCTGCTTGGAAGCCTGATGGTGTGTGAAGTTAGTGAGCCAAATGGAGTTGTTCTCCCACAAGAACCACTCGGCTGATCCTTCTTCAATATGCCCTTCACCAACATGCAGTGTTTCCTTGATTGAATTAGCTCTCACACCAATATTTGCGTCTAGAGCCTTTTCATTGAGGGCTATCTGAAAACGGCTGTGGCGCTGAAGTTGCCTGTGAATGTGGAGTTGGTGGCATGTGAAACCCGCATGTGGAGCATTCGTTTGTGTGGGATGCTCTACCAGGTTCATTTCAGTCCAAGCCATACAAAGGGCACTAAGCATAGAGTGTGAAAACTGAGTTTCCTTGAGAGCTGCTTGGAAGCCTGATGGTGTGTGAAGTTAGTGAGCCAAATGGAGTTGTTCTCCCACAAGAACCACTCGGCTGATCCTTCTTCAATATGCCCTTCACCAACATGCAGTGTTTCCTTGATTGAATTAGCTCTCACACCAATATTTGCGTCTAGAGCCTTTGCATTGAGGGCTATCTGAAAACGGCTGTGGCGCTGAAGTTGCCTGTGAATGTGGAGTTGGTGGCATGTGAAACCCGCATGTGGAGCATTCGTTTGTGTGGGATGCTCTACCAGGTTCATTCCTAGATAATGCACTCAAAGGGCACTAAGCATAGAGTGTGAAAACTGAGTTTCCTTAAGAGCTGCTTGGAAGCCTGATGGTGTGTGAAGTTAGTGAGCCAAATGGAGTTGTTCTCCCACAAGAACCACTCGGCTGATCCTTCTTCAATATGCCCTTCACCAACATGCAGTGTTTCCTTGATTGAATTAGCTCTCACACCAATATTTGCGTCTCGAGCCTTTGCATTGAGGGCTATCTGAAAACGGCTGTGGCGCTGAAGTTGCCTGTGAATGTGGAGTTGGTGGCATGTGAAACCCGCATGTGGAGCATTCGTTTGTGTGGGATGCTCTACCATGTTCATTCCTAGATAATGCACTCAATGGGCACTAAGCATAGAGTGTGAAAACTGAGTTTCCTTGAGAGCTGCTTGGAAGCCTGATGGTGTGTGAAGTTAGTGAGCCAAATGGAGTTGTTCTCCCACAAGAACCACTCGGCTGATCCTTCTTCAATATGCCCTTCACCAACATGCAGTGTTTCCTTGATTGAATTAGCTCTCACACCAATATTTGCGTCTCGAGCCTTTGCATTGAGGGCTATCTGAAAACGGCTGTGGCGCTGAAGTTGCCTGTGAATGTGGAGTTGGTGGCATGTGAAACCCGCATGTGGAGCATTCGTTTGTGTGGGATGCTCTACCAGGTTCATTTCAGTCCAAGCCATACAAAGGGCACTAAGCATAGAGTGTGAAAACTGAGTTTCCTTGAGAGCTGCTTGGAAGCCTGATGGTGCGTGAAGTTAGTGAGCCAAATGGAGTTGTTCTCCCACAAGAACCATTCAGCTGATCCTTCTTCAATATGCCCTTCACCAACATGCAGTGTTTCCTTGATTGAATTAGCTCTCACACCAATATTTGCGTCTAGAGCCTTTGCATTGAGGGCTATCTGAAAACGGCTGTGGCGCTGATGTTGCCTGTGAATGTGGAGTTGGTGGCATGTGAAACCCGCATGTGGAGCATTCGTTTGTGTGGGATGCTCTACCAGGTTCATTCCTAGATAATGCACTCAAAGGGCACTAAGCATAGAGTGTGAAAACTGAGTTTCCTTGAGAGCTGCTTGGAAGCCTTATGGTGTGTGAAGTTAGTGAGCCAAATGGAGTTGTTCTCCCACAAGAACCACTCGGCTGATCCTTCTTCAATATGCCCTTCACCAACATGCAGTGTTTCCTTGATTGAATTAGCTCTCACACCAATATTTGCGTCTAGAGCCTTTGCATTGAGGGCTATCTGAAAACGGCTGTGGCGCTGAAGTTGCCTGTGAATGTGGAGTTGGTGGCATGTGAAACCCGCTTGTGGAGCATTCGTTTGTGTGGGATGCTCTACCAGGTTCATTCCTAGATAATGCACTCAAAGGGCACTAAGCATAGAGTGTGAAAACTGAGTTTCCTTGAGAGCTGCTTGGAAGCCTGATGGTGTGTGAAGTTAGTGAGCCAAATGGAGTTGTTCTCCCACAAGAACCACTCGGCTGATCCTTCTTCAATATGCCCTTCACCAACATGCAGTGTTTCCTTGATTGAATTAGCTCTCACACCAATATTTGAGTCTAGAGCCTTTGCATTGAGGGCTATCTGAAAACGGCTGTGGCGCTGAAGTTGCCTGTGAATGTGGAGTTGGTGGCAGGTGAAACCCGCATGTGGAGCGTGCGTTTGTGTGGGATGCTCTACCAGGTTCATTCCTAGATAATGCACTCAAAGGGCACTAAGCATAGAGTGTGAAAACTGAGTTTCCTTAAGAGCTGCTTGGAAGCCTGATGGTGTGTGAAGTTAGTGAGCCAAATGGAGTTGTTCTCCCACAAGAACCACTCGGCTGATCCTTCTTCAATATGCCCTTCACCAACATGCAGTGTTTCCTTGATTGAATTAGCTCTCACACCAATATTTGCGTCTAGAGCCTTTGCATTGAGGGCTATCTGAAAACGGCTGTGGCGCTGAAGTTGCCTGTGAATGTGGAGTTGGTGGCATGAAACCCGCATGTGGAGCATTCGTTTGTGTGGGATGCTCTACCATGTTCATTCCTAGATAATGCACTCAATGGGCACTAAGCATAGAGTGTGAAAACTGAGTTTCCTTGAGAGCTGCTTGGAAGCCTGATGGTGTGTGAAGTTAGTGAGCCAAATGGAGTTGTTCTCCCACAAGAACCACTCGGCTGATCCTTCTTCAATATGCCCTTCACCAACATGCAGTGTTTCCTTGATGGAATTAGCTCTCACACCAATATTTGCGTCTAGAGCCTTTGCATTGAGGGCTATCTGAAAACGGCTGTGGCGCTGAAGTTGCCTGTGAATGTGGAGTTGGTGGCATGTGAAACCCGCATGTGGAGCATTCGTTTGTGTGGGATGCTCTACCAGGTTCATTCCTAGATAATGCACTCAAAGGGCACTAAGCATAGAGTGTGAAAACTGAGTTTCCTTGAGAGCTGCTTGGAAGCCTGATGGTGTGTGAAGTTAGTGAGCCAAATGGAGTTGTTCTCCCACAAGAACCACTCGGCTGATCCTTCTTCAATATGCCCTTCACCAACATGCAGTGTTTCCTTGATTGAATTAGCTCTCACACCAATATTTGAGTCTAGAGCCTTTGCATTGAGGGCTATCTGAAAACGGCTGTGGCGCTGAAGTTGCCTGTGAATGTGGAGTTGGTGGCATGTGAAACCCGCATGTGGAGCGTGCGTTCGTGTGGGATGCTCTACCAGGTTCATTCCTAGATAATGCACTCAAAGGGCACTAAGCATAGAGTGTGAAAACTGAGTTTTCTTAGAGCTGCTTGGAAGCCTGATGGTGTGTGAAGTTAGTGAGCCAAATGGAGTTGTTCTCCCACAAGAACCACTCGGCTGATCCTTCTTCAATATGCCCTTCACCAACATGCAGTGTTTCCTTGATTGAATTAGCTCTCACACCAATATTTGCGTCTAGAGCCTTTGCATTGAGGGCTATCTGAAAACGGCTGTGGCGCTGAAGTTGCCTGTGAATGTGGAGTTGGTGGCATGTGAAACCCGCATGTGGAGCATTCGTTTGTGTGGGATGCTGACCAAGTTTCATTTCAGTCCTGGGCACACAAAGAGCACTAATCATAGAGTGTGAAAACTGAGTTTCCTTGAGAGCTGCTTGGAAGCCTGATGGTGTGTGAAGTTAGTGAGCCAAATGGAGTTGTTCTCCCACAAGAACCACTCGGCTGATCCTTCTTCAATATGCCCTTCACCAGCATGCAGTGTTTCCTTGATTGAATTAGCTCTCACACCTATATTTGCGTCTAGAGACTTTGCATTGAGGGCTATCTGAAAACGGCTGTGGCGCTGAAGTTGCCTGTGAATGTGGAGTTGGTGGCATGTGAAACCCGCATGTGGAGCATTCGTTTGTGTGGGATGCTCTACCAGGTTCATTTCAGTCCAAGCCATACAAAGGGCACTAAGCATAGAGTGTGAAAACTGAGTTTCCTTGAGAGCTGCTTGGAAGCATGATGGTGCGTGAAGTTAGTGAGCCAAATGGAGTTGTTCTCCCACAAGAACCACTCGGCTGATCCTTCTTCAATATGCCCTTCGCCAACATGCAGTGTTTCCTTGATTGAATTAGCTTTCACACCAATATTTGCGTCTAGAGCCTTTGCATTGAGGGCTATCTGAAAACGGCTGTGGTGCTGAAGTTGCCTGTGAATGTGGAGTTGGTGGCATGTGAAAGACGCATGTGGAGCATTCGTTTGTGTGGGATGCTCTACCAGGTTCATTTCAGTCCTAGCCATACAAAGGGCACTAAGCATAGAGTGTGAAAACTGAGTTTCCTTGAGAGCTGCTTGGAAGCCTGATGGTGTGTGAAGTTAGTGAGCCAAATGGAGTTGTTCTCCCACAAGAACCACTCGGCTGATCCTTCTTCAATATGCCCTTCGCCAACATGCAGTGTTTCCTTGATTGAATTAGCTCTCACACCAATATTTGCGTCTAGAGCCTTTGCATTGAGGGCTATATGAAAACGGCTGTGGCGCTGATGTTGCCTGTGAATGTGGAGTTGGTGGCATGTGAAAGACGCATGTGGAGCATTCGTTTGTGTGGGATGCTCTACCAGGTTCATTCCTAGATAATGCACTCAAAGGGCACTAAGCATAGAGTGTGAAAACTGAGTTTAATTGAGAGCTGCTTGGAAGCCTGATGGTGTGTGAAGTTAGTGAGCCAAATGGAGTTGTTCTCCCACAAGAACCACTCGGCTGATCCTTCTTCAATATGCCCTTCACCAACATGCAGTGTTTCCTTGATTGAATTAGCTCTCACACCAATATTTGCGTCTAGAGCCTTTGCATTGAGGGCTATCTGAAAACGGCTGTGGCGCTGAAGTTGCCTGTGAATGTGGAGTTGGTGGCATGTGAAACCCGCATGTGGAGCATTCGTTTGTGTGGGATGCTGACCAAGTTTCATTTCAGTCCTGGACACACAAAGAGCACTAAGCATAGAGTGTGAAAACTGAGTTTCCTTGAGAGCTGCTTGGAAGCCTGATGGTGCGTGAAGTTAGTGAGCCAAATGGAGTTGTTCTCCCACAAGAACCACTCGGCTGATCCTTCTTCAATATGCCCTTCACCAACATGCAGTGTTTCCTTGATTGAATTAGCTCTCACACCAATATTTGCGTCTAGAGCCTTTGCATTGAGGGCTATCTGAAAACGGCTGTGGCGCTGAAGTTGCCTGTGAATGTGGAGTTGGTGGCATGTGAAACCCGCATGTGGAGCATTCGTTTGTGTGGATGCTCTACCATGTTCATTCCTAGATAATGCACTCAATGGGCACTAAGCATAGAGTGTGAAAACTGAGTTTCGTTGAGAGCTGCTTGGAAGCCTGATGGTGTGTGAAGTTAGTGAGCCAAATGGAGTTGTTCTCCCACAAGAACCACTCGGCTGATCCTTCTTCAATATGCCCTTCACCAACATGCAGTGTTTCCTTGATTGAATTAGCTCTCACACCAATATTTGCGTCTAGAGCCTTTGCATTGAGGGCTATCTGAAAACGGCTGTTGCGCTGAAGTTGCCTGTGAATGTGGAGTTGGTGGCATGTGAAACCCGCATGTGGAGCATTCGTTTGTGTGGGATGCTCTAGCAGGTTCATTCCTAGATAATGCACTCAAAGGGCACTAAACATAGGGTGTGAAAACTGAGTTTCCTTGAGAGCTGCTTGGAAGCCTGATGGTGTGTGAAGTTAGTGAGCCAAATGGAGTTGTTCTCCCACAAGAACCACTCGGCTGATCCTTCTTCAATATGCCCTTCACCAACATGCAGTGTTTCCTTGATTGAATTAGCTCTCACACCAATATTTGAGTCTAGAGCCTTTGCATTGAGGGCTATCTGAAAACGGCTGTGGCGCTGAAGTTGCCTGTAAATGTGGAGTTGGTGGCATGTGAAACCCGCATGTGGAGCGTGCGTTTGTGTGGGATGCTCTACCAGGTTCATTCCTAGATAATGCACTCAAAGGGCACTAAGCATAGAGTGTGAAAACTGAGTTTCCTTAAGAGCTGCTTATAAGCCTGATGGTGTGTGAAGTTAGTGAGCCAAATGGAGTTGTTCTCCCACAAGAACCACTCGGCTGATCCTTCTTCAATATGCCCTTCACCAACATGCAGTGTTTCCTTGATTGAATTAGCTCTCACACCAATATTTGCGTCTAGAGCCTTTGCATTGAGGGCTATCTGAAAACGGCTGTGGCGCTGAAGTTGCCTGTGAATGTGGAGTTGGTGGCATGTGAAACCCGCATGTGGAGCATTCGTTTGTGTGGGATGCTGACCAAGTTTCTTTTCAGTCCTGGACACACAAAGAGCACTAAGCATAGAGTGTGAAAACTGAGTTTCCTTGAGAGCTGCTTGAAGCCTGATGGTGTGTGAAGTTAGTGAGCCAAATGGAGTTGTTCTCCCACAAGAACCACTCGGCTGATCCTTCTTCAATATGCCCTTCACCAACATGCAGTGTTTCCTTGATTGAATTAGCTCTCACACCAATATTTGAGTCTAGAGCCTTTGCATTGAGGGCTATCTGAAAACGGCTGTGGCGCTGAAGTTGCCTGTGAATGTGGAGTGGTGGCATGTGAAACCCGCATGTGGAGCGTGCGTTTGTGTGGGATGCTCTACCAGGTTCATTCCTAGATAATGCACTCAAAGGGCACTAAGCATAGAGTGTGAAAACTGAGTTTCCTCAAGAGCTGCTTGAAGCCTGATGGTGTGTGAAGTTAGTGAGCCAAATGGAGTTGTTCTCCCACAAGAACCACTCGGCTGATCCTTCTTCAATATGCCCTTCACCAACATGCAGTGTTTCCTTGATTGAATTAGCTCTCACACCAATATTTGCGTCTAGAGCCTTTGCATTGAGGGCTATCTGAAAACGGCTGTGGCGCTGAAGTTGCCTGTGAATGTGGAGTTGGTGGCATGTGAAACCCGCATGTGGAGCATTCGTTTGTTTGGGATGCTGACCAAGTTTCATTTCAGTCCTGGGCACACAAAGAGCACTAAGCATAGAGTGTGAAAACTGAGTTTCCTTGAGAGCTGCTTGGAAGCCTGATGGTGTGTGAAGTTAGTGAGCCAAATGGAGTTGTTCTCCCACAAGAACCACTCGGCTGATCCTTCTTCAATATGCCCTTCACCAACATGCAGTGTTTCCTTGATTGAATTAGCTCTCACACCAATATTTGCGTCTAGAGCCTTTGCATTGAGGGCTATCTGAAAACGGCTGTGGCGCTGAAGTGGCCTGTGAATGTGGAGTTGGTGGCATGTGAAACCCGCATGTGGAGCATTCGTTTGTGTGGGATGCTCTACCAGGTTCATTTCAGTCCAAGCCATACAAAGGGCACTAAGCATAGAGTGTGAAAACTGAGTTTCCTTGAGAGCTGCTTGGAAGCCTGATGGTGTGTGAAGTTAGTGAGCCAAATGGAGTTGTTCTCCCACAAGAACCACTCGGCTGATCCTTCTTCAATATGCCCTTCGCCAACATGCAGTGTTTCCTTGATTGAATTAGCTCTCACACCAATATTTGCGTCTAGAGCCTTTGCATTGAGGGCTATCTGAAAACGGCTGTGGTGCTGAAGTTGCCTGTGAATGTGGAGTTGGTGGCATGTGATAGACGCATGTGGAGCATTCGTTTGTGTGGGATGCTCTACCAGGTTCATTTCAGTCCTAGCCATACAAAGGGCACTAAGCATAGAGTGTGAAAACTGAGTTTCCTTGAGAGCTGCTTGGAAGCCTGATGGTGTGTGAAGTTAGTGAGCCAAATGGAGTTGTTCTCCCACAAGAACCACTCGGCTGATCCTTCTTCAATATGCCCTTCGCCAACATGCAGTGTTTCCTTGATTGAATTAGTTCTCACACCAATATTTGCGTCTAGAGCCTTTGCATTGAGGGCTATCTGAAAACGGCTGTGGCGCTGATGTTGCCTGTGAATGTGGAGTTGGTGGCATGTGAAACCCGCATGTGGAGCATTCGTTTGTGTGGGATGCTCTACCAGGTTCATTCCTGGATAATGCACTCAAAGGGCACTAAGCATAGAGTGTGAAAACTGAGTTTCCTTGAGAGCTGCTTGGAAGCCTGATGGTGTGTGAAGTTAGTGAGCCAAATGGAGTTGTTCTCCCACAAGAACCACTCGGCTGATCCTTCTTCAATATGCCCTTCGCCAACATGCAGTGTTTCCTTGATTGAATTAGCTCTCACACCAATATTTGCGTCTAGAGCCTTTGCATTGAGGGCTATCTGAAAACGGCTGTGGTGCTGAAGTTGCCTGTGAATGTGGAGTTGGTGGCATGTGAAACCCGCATGTGGAGCATTCGTTTGTGTGGGATGCTCTACCAGGTTCATTTCAGTCCTAGCCATACATAGAGCACTAAACATAGAGTGTGAAAACTGAGTTTCCTTGAGAGCTGCTTGAAAGCCTGATGGTGTGTGAAGTTAGTGAGCCAAATGGAGTTGTTCTCCCACAAGAACCACTCGGCTGATCCTTCTTCAATATGCCCTTCATCAACATGCAGTGTTTCCTTGATTGAATTAGCTCTCACACCAATATTTGAGTCTAGAGCCTTTGCATTGAGGGCTATCTGAAAACGGCTGTGGCGCTGAAGTTGCCTGTGAATGTGGAGTTGGTGGCATGTGAAACCCGCATGTGGAGCGTGCGTTTTTGTGGGATGCTCTACCAGGTTCATTCCTAGATAATGCACTCAAAGGGCACTAAGCATAGAGTGTGAAAACTGAGTTTCCTTAAGAGCTGCTTGGAAGCCTGATGGTGTGTGAAGTTAGTGAGCCAAATGGAGTTGTTCTCCCACAAGAACCACTCGGCTGATCCTTCTTCAATATGCCCTTCACCAACATGCAGTGTTTCCTTGATTGAATTAGCTCTCACACCAATATTTGCGTCTAGAGCCTTTGCATTGAGGGCTATCTGAAAACGGCTGTGGCGCTGAAGTTGCCTGTGAATGTGGAGTTGGTGGCATGTGAAACCCGCATGTGGAGCATTCGTTTGAGTGGGATGCTGACCAAGTTTCATTTCAGTCCTGGGCACACAAAGAGCACTAAGCATAGAGTGTGAAAACTGAGTTTCCTTGAGAGCTGCTTGGAAGCCTGATGGTGTGTGAAGTTAGTGAGCCAAATGGAGTTGTTCTCCCACAAGAACCACTCGGCTGATCCTTCTTCAATATGCCCTTCGCCAACATGCAGTGTTTCCTTGATTGAATTAGCTCTCACACCAATATTTGCGTCTAGAGCCTTTGCATTGAGGGCTATCTGAAAACGGCTGTGGTGCTGAAGTTGCCTGTGAATGTGGAGTTGGTGGCATGTGATAGACGCATGTGGAGCATTCGTTTCTGTGGGATGCTCTACCAGGTTCATTTCAGTCCTAGCCATACAAAGGGCACTAAGCATAGAGTGTGAAAACTGAGTTTCCTTGAGAGCTGCTTGGAAGCCTGATGGTGTGTGAAGTTTGTGAGCCAAATGGAGTTGTTCTCCCACAAGAACCACTCGGCTGATCCTTCTTCAATATGCCCTTCGCCAACATGCAGTGTTTCCTTGATTGAATTAGCTCTCACACCAATATTTGCGTCTAGAGCCTTTGCATTGAGGGCTATATGAAAACGGCTGTGGCGCTGATGTTGCCTGTGAATGTGGAGTTGGTGGCATGTGAAACCCGCATGTGGAGCATTCGTTTGTGTGGGATGCTCTACCAGGTTCATTCCTGGATAATGCACTCAAAGGGCACTAAGCATAGAGTGTGAAAACTGAGTTTCCTTGAGAGCTGCTTGGAAGCCTGATGGTGTGTGAAGTTAGTGAGCCAAATGGAGTTGTTCTCCCACAAGAACCACTCGGCTGATCCTTCTTCAATATGCCCTTCACCAACATGCAGTGTTTCCTTGATTGAATTAGCTCTCACACCAATATTTGCGTCTAGAGCCTTTGCATTGAGGGCTATCTGAAAACGGCTGTGGCGCTGAAGTTGCCTGTGAATGTGGAGTTGGTGGCATGTGAAAGCCGCATGTGGAGCATTCGTTTGTGTGGGATGCTCTACCAGGTTCATTTCAGTCCTAGCCATACATAGAGCACTAAACATAGAGTGTGAAAACTGAGTTTCCTTGAGAGCTGCTTGAAAGCCTGATGGTGTGTGAAGTTAGTGAGCCAAATGGAGTTGTTCTCCCACAAGAACCACTCGGCTGATCCTTCTTCAATATGCCCTTCATCAACATGCAGTGTTTCCTTGATTGAATTAGCTCTCACACCAATATTTGCGTCTAGAGCCTTTGCATTGAGGGCTATCTGAAAACGGCTGTGGCGCTGAAGTTGCCTGTGAATGTGGAGTTGGTGGCATGTGAAACCCGCATGTGGAGCATTCGTTTGTGTGGGATGCTCTACCAGGTTCATTCCTAGATAATGCACTCAAAGGGCACTAAGCATAGAGTGTGAAAACTGAGTTTCCTTGAGAGCTGCTTGGAAGCCTGATGGTGTGTGAAGTTAGTGAGCCAAATGGAGTTGTTCTCCCACAAGAACCACTCGGCTGATCCTTCTTCAATATGCCCTTCACCAACATGCAGTGTTTCCTTGATTGAATTAGCTCTCACACCAATATTTGCGTCTAGAGCCTTTGCATTGAGGGCTATCTGAAAACGGCTGTGGCGCTGAAGTTGCCTGTGAATGTGGAGTTGGTGGCATGTGAAACCCGCATGTGGAGCATTCGTTTCTGTGGGATACTGACCAAGTTTCATTTCAGTCCTGGGCACACAAAGAGCACTAAGCATAGAGTGTGAAAACTGAGTTTCCTTGAGAGCTGCTTGGAAGCCTGATGGTGTGTGAAGTTAGTGAGCCAAATGGAGTTGTTCTCCCACAAGAACCACTCGGCTGATCCTTCTTCAATATGCCCTTCACCAACATGCAGTGTTTCCTTGATTGAATTAGCTCTCACACCAATATTTGCGTCTAGAGCCTTTGCCTAGAGGGCTATCTGAAAACGGCTGTGGCGCTGAAGTTGCCTGTGAATGTGGAGTTGGTGGCATGTGAAACCCGCATGTGGAGCATTCGTTTGTGTGGGATGCTCTACCAGGTTCATTTCAGTCCTAGGCATACAAAGGGCACTAAGCATAGAGTGTGAAAACTGAGTTTCCTTGAGAGCTGCTTGGAAGCCTGATGGTGTGTGAAGTTAGTGAGCCAAATGGAGTTGTTCTCCCACAAGAACCACTCGGCTGATCCTTCTTCAATATGCCCTTCACCAACATGCAGTGTTTCCTTGATTGAATTAGCTCTCACACCAATATTTGCGTCTGGAGCCTTTGCATTGAGGGCTATCTGAAAACGGCTGTGGCGCTGAAGTTGCCTGTGAATGTGGAGTTGGTGGCATGTGAAACCCGCATGTGGAGCATTCCTTTGTGTGGGATGCTGACCAAGCTTCATTTCAGTCCTGGGCACAAAAAGAGCACTAAGCATAGAGTGTGAAAACTGAGTTTCCTTGAGAGCTGCTTGGAAGCCTGATGGTGTGTGAAGTTAGTGAGCCAAATGGAGTTGTTCTCCCACAAGAACCACTCGGCTGATCCTTCTTCAATATGCCCTTCACCAACATGCAGTGTTTCCTTGATTGAATTAGCTCTCACACCAATATTTGCGTCTAGAGCCTTTGCATTGAGGGCTATCTGAAAACGGCTGTGGCGCTGAAGTTGCCTGTGAATGTGGAGTTGGTGGCATGTGAAACCCGCATGTGGAGCATTCGTTTGTGTGGGATGCTCTACCAGGTTCATTCCTAGATAATGCACTCAAAGGGCACTAAGCATAGAGTGTGAAAACTGAGTTTCCTTGAGAGCTGCTTGGAAGCCTGATGGTGTGTGAAGTTAGTGAGCCAAATGGAGTTGTTCTCCCACAAGAACCACTCGGCTGATCCTTCTTCAATATGCCCTTTACCAACATGCAGTGTTTCCTTGATTGAATTAGCTCTCACACCAATATTTGCGTCTAGAGCCTTTGCATTGAGGGCTATCTGAAAACGGCTGTGGCGCTGAAGTTGCCTGTGAATGTGGAGTTGGTGGCATGTGAAACCCGCATGTGGAGCATTCCTTTGTGTGGGATGCTGACCAAGCTTCATTTCAGTCCTGGGCACAAAAAGAGCACTAAGCATAGAGTGTGAAAACTGAGTTTCCTTGAGAGCTGCTTGGAAGCCTGATGGTGTGTGAAGTTAGTGAGCCAAATGGAGTTGTTCTCCCACAAGAACCACTCGGTTGATCCTTCTTCAATATGCCCTTCACCAACATGCAGTGTTTCCTTGATTGAATTAGCTCTCACACCAATATTTGCGTCTAGAGCCTTTGCATTGAGGGCTATCTGAAAACGGCTGTGGCGCTGAAGTTGCCTGTGAATGTGGAGTTGGTGGCATGTGAAACCCGCATGTGGAGCATTCGTTTGTGTGGGATGCTGTACCAGGTTCATTCCTAGATAATGCACTCAAAGGGCACTAAGCATAGAGTGTGAAAACTGAGTTTCCTTGAGAGCTGCTTGGAAGCCTGATGGTGTGTGAAGTTAGTGAGCCAAATGGAGTTGTTCTCCCACAAGAACCACTCGGCTGATCCTTCTTCAATATGCCCTTCACCAACATGCAGTGTTTCCTTGATTGAATTAGCTCTCACACCAATATTTGCGTCTAGAGCCTTTGCATTGAGGGCTATCTGAAAACGGCTGTGGCGCTGAAGTTGCCTGTGAATGTGGAGTTGGTGGCATGTGAAACCCGCATGTGGAGCATTAGTTTGTGTGGGATGCTCTACCAGGTTCATTCCTAGATACTGCAATCAAAGGGCACTAAACATAGAGTGTGAAAACTGAGTTTCCTTGAGAGCTGCTTGGAAGCCTGATGGTGTGTGAAGTTAGTGAGCCAAATGGAGTTGTTCTCCCACAAGAACCACTCGGCTGATCCTTCTTCAATATGCCCTTCACCAACATGCAGTGTTTCCTTGATTGAATTAGCTCTCACACCAATATTTGCGTCTAGAGCCTTTGCATTGAGGGCTATCTGAAAACGGCTGTGGCGCTGAAGTTGCCTGTGAATGTGGAGTTGGTGGCATGTGAAACCCGCATGTGGAGCATTCGTTTGTGTGGGATGCTCTACCAGGTTCATTTCAGTCCTAGCCATACAAAGGGCACTAAGCATAGAGTGTGAAAACTGAGTTTCCTTGAGAGCTGCTTGGAAGCCTGATGGTGTGTGAAGTTAGTGAGCCAAATGGAGTTGTTCTCCACAAGAACCACTCGGCTGATCCTTCTTCAATATGCCCTTCACCAACATGCAGTGTTTCCTTGATTGAATTAGCTCTCACACCAATATTTGCGTCTAGAGCCTTTGCATTGAGGGCTATCTGAAAACGGCTGTGGCGCTGAAGTTGCCTGTGAATGTGGAGTTGGTGGCATGTGAAACCCGCATGTGGAGCATTCGTTTGTGTGGGATGCTCTACCAGGTTCATTTCAGTCCTAGCCATACAAAGGGCACTAAGCATAGAGTGTGAAAACTGAGTTTCCTTGAGAGCTGCTTGGAAGCCTGATGGTGTGTGAAGTTAGTGAGCCAAATGGAGTTGTTCTCCCACAAGAACCACTCAGCTGATCCTTCTTCAATATGCCCTTCACCAACATGCAGTGTTTCCTTGATTGAATTAGCTCTCACACCAATATTTGCGTCTAGAGCCTTTGCATTGAGGGCTATCTGAAAACGGCTGTGGCGCTGAAGTTGCCTGTGAATGTGGAGTTGGTGGCATGTGAAACCCGCATGTGGAGCATTCGTTTCTGTGGGATGCTGACCAAGCTTCATGTCAGTCCTGGGCACACAAAGAGCACTAAGCATAGAGTGTGAAAACTGAGTTTCCTTGAGTGCTGCTTGGAAGCCTGATGGTGCGTGAAGTTAGTGAGCCAAATGGAGTTGTTCTCCCACAAGAACCACTCGGCTGATCCTTCTTCAATATGCGCTTCGCCAACATGCAGTGTTTCCTTGATTGAATTAGCTCTCACACCAATATTTGCGTCTAGAGCCTTTGCATTGAGGGCTATCTGAAAACGGCTGTGGCGCTGATGTTTCCTGTGAATGTGGAGTTGATGGCATGTTAAACCCGCATGTGGAGCATTCGA
>NW_026696337.1:0-79022 GCF_030435755.1 Ochotona princeps | reverse complement strand
CTTGGAAGCCTGATGGTGTGTGAAGTTCGTGAGCCAAATGGAGTTGTTCTCCCACAAGAACCACTCGGCTGATCCTTCTTCAATATGCCCTTCACCAACATGCAGTGTTTCCTTGATTGAATTAGCTCTCACACCAATATTTGCGTCTAGAGCCTTTGCATTGAGGGCTATCTGAAAACGGCTGTGGCGCTGAAGTTGCCTGTGAATGTGGAGTTGGTGGCATGTGAAACCCGCATGTGGAGCATTCGTTTGTGTGGGATGCTCTACCAGGTTCATTCCTAGATAATGCACTCAAAGGGCACTAAGCATAGAGTGTGAAAACTGAGTTTCCTTGAGAGCTGCTTGGAAGCCTGATGGTGTGTGAAGTTAGGGAGTCAAATGGAGTTGTTCTCCCACAAGAACCACTCGGCTGATCCTTCTTCAATATGCCCTTCACCAACATGCAGTGTTTCCTTGATTGAATTAGCTCTCACACCAATATTTGCGTCTAGAGCCTTTGCATTGAGGGCTATCTGAAAACGGCTGTGGCGCTGAAGTTGCCTGTGAATGTGGAGTTGGTGGCATGTGAAACCCGCATGTGGAGCATTCGTTTGTGTGGGATGCTCTACCAGGTTCATTCCTAGATTATGCACTCAAAGGGCACTAAGCATAGAGTGTGAAAACTGAGTTTCCTTGAGAGCTGCTTGGAAGCCTGATGGTGTGTGAAGTTAGGGAGCCAAATGGAGTTGTTCTCCCACAAGAACCACTCGGCTGATCCTTCTTCAATATGCCCTTCACCAACATGCAGTGTTTCCTTGATTGAATTAGCTCTCACACCAATATTTGCGTCTAGAGCCTTTGCATTGAGGGCTATCTGAAAACGGCTGTGGCGCTGAAGTTGCCTGTGAATGTGGAGTTGGTGGCATGTGAAACCCGCATGTGGAGCATTCGTTTGTGTGGGATGCTGACCAAGCTTCATTTCAGTCCTAGGCACACAAAGGGCACTAAGCATAGAGTGTGAAAACTGAGTTTCCTTGAGAGCTGCTTGGAAGCCTGATGGTGTGTGAAGTTAGTGAGCCAAATGGAGTTGTTCTCCCACAAGAACCACTCGGCTGATCCTTCTTCAATATGCCCTTCACCAACATGCAGTGTTTCCTTGATTGAATTAGCTCTCACACCAATATTTGCGTCTAGAGCCTTTGCATTGAGGGCTATCTGAAAACGGCTGTGGCGTTGAAATTGCCTGTGAATGTGGAGTTGGTGGCATGTGAAACCCGCATGTGGAGCATTCGTTTGTGTGGGATGCTGACCAAGCTTCATTTCAGTCCTAGGCACACAAAGGGCACTAAGCATAGAGTGTGAAAACTGAGTTTCCTTGAGAGCTGCTTGGAAGCCTGATGGTGTGTGAAGTTAGGGAGCCAAATGGAGTTGTTCTCCCACAAGAACCACTCGGCTGATCCTTCTTCAATATGCCCTTCACCAACATGCAGTGTTTCCTTGATTGAATTAGCTCTCACACCAATATTTGCGTCTAGAGCCTTTGCATTGAGGGCTATCTGAAAACGGCTGTGGCGCTGAAGTTGCCTGTGAATGTGGAGTTGGTGGCATGTGAAACCCGCATGTGGAGCATTCGTTTGTGTGGGATGCTCTACCAGGTTCATTCCTAGATAATGCACTCAAAGGGCACTAAGCATAGAGTGTGAAAACTGAGTTTCCTTGAGAGCTGCTTGGAAGCCTGATGGTGTGTGAAGTTAGTGAGCCAAATGGAGTTGTTCTCCCACAAGAACCACTCGGCTGATCCTTCTTCAATATGCCCTTCACCAACATGCAGTGTTTCCTTGATTGAATTAGCTCTCACACCAATATTTGCGTCTAGAGCCTTTGCATTGAGGGCTATCTGAAAACGGCTGTGGCGCTGAAGTTGCCTGTGAATGTGGAGTTGGTGGCATGTGAAACCCGCATGTGGAGCATTCGTTTGTGTGGGATGCTGACCAAGCTTCATTTCAGTCCTAGGCACACAAAGGGCACTAAGCATAGAGTGTGAAAACTGAGTTTCCTTGAGAGCTGCTTGGAAGCCTGATGGTGTGTGAAGTTAGGGAGCCAAATGGAGTTGTTCTCCCACAAGAACCACTCGGCTGATCCTTCTTCAATATGCCCTTCACCAACATGCAGTGTTTCCTTGATTGAATTAGCTCTCACACCAATATTTGTGTCTAGAGCCTTTGCATTGAGGGCTATCTGAAAACGGCTGTGGCGCTGAAGTTGCCTGTGAATGTGGAGTTGGTGGCATGTGAAACCCGCATGTGGAGCATTCGTTTGTGTGGGATGCACTACCATGTTCATTCCTAGATAATGCACTCAAAGGGCACTAAACATAGAGTGTGAAAACTGAGTTTCCTTGAGAGCTGCTTGGAAGCCTGATGGTGTGTGAAGTTAGTGAGCCAAATGGAGTTGTTCTCCCACAAGAACCACTCGGCTGATCCTTCTTCAATATGCCCTTCACCAACATGCAGTGTTTCCTTGATTGAATTAGCTCTCACACCAATATTTGCGTCTAGAGCCTTTGCATTGAGGGCTATCTGAAAACGGCTGTGGCGCTGAAGTTGCCTGTGAATGTGGAGTTGGTGGCATGTGAAACCCGCATGTGGAGCATTCCTTTGTGTGGAATGCTCTACCAGGTTCATTCCTAGATTATGCACTCAAAGGGCACTAAGCATAGAGTGTGAAAACTGAGTTTCCTTGAGAGCTGCTTGGAAGCCTGATGGTGTGTGAAGTTAGTGAGCCAAATGGAGTTGTTCTCCCACAAGAACCACTCGGCTGATCCTTCTTCAATATGCCCTTCACCAACATGCAGTGTTTCCTTGATTGAATTAGCTCTCACACCAATATTTGCGTCTAGAGCCTTTGCATTGAGGGCTATCTGAAAACGGCTGTGGCGCTGAAGTTGCCTGTGAATGTGGAGTTGGTGGCATGTGAAACCCGCATGTGGAGCATTCGTTTGTGTGGGATGCTGACTAAGCTTCATTTCAGTCCTAGGCACACAAAGGGCACTAAGCATAGAGTGTGAAAACTGAGTTTCCTTGAGAGCTGCTTGGAAGCCTGATGGTGTGTGAAGTTAGGGAGCCAAATGGAGTTGTTCTCCCACAAGAACCACTCGGCTGATCCTTCTTCAATATGCCCTTCACCAACATGCAGTGTTTCCTTGATTGAATTAGCTCTCACACCAATATTTGCGTCTAGAGCCTTTGCATTGAGGGCTATCTGAAAACGGCTGTGGCGCTGAAGTTGCCTGTGAATGTGGAGTTGGTGGCATGTGAAACCCGCATGTGGAGCATTCGTTTGTGTGGGATGCTGACCAAGCTTCATTTCAGTCCTAGGCACACAAAGGGCACTAAGCATAGAGTGTGAAAACTGAGTTTCCTTGAGAGCTGCTTGGAAGCCTGATGGTGTGTGAAGTTCGTGAGCCAAATGGAGTTGTTCTCCCACAAGAACCACTCGGCTGATCCTTCTTCAATATGCCCTTCACCAACATGCAGTGTTTCCTTGATTGAATTAGCTCTCACACCAATATTTGCGTCTAGAGCCTTTGCATTGAGGGCTATCTGAAAACGGCTGTGGCGCTGAAGTTGCCTGTGAATGTGGAGTTGGTGGCATGTGAAACCCGCATGTGGAGCATTCGTTTGTGTGGGATGCTCTACCAGGTTCATTCGTAGATATAGCATTCAAAGGGCACTAAGCATAGAGTGTGAAAACTGAGTTTCCTTGAGAGCTGCTTGGAAGCCTGATGGTGTGTGAAGTTAGGGAGTCAAATGGAGTTGTTCTCCCACAAGAACCACTCGGCTGATCCTTCTTCAATATGCCCTTCACCAACATGCAGTGTTTCCTTGATTGAATTAGCTCTCACACCAATATTTGCGTCTAGAGCCTTTGCATTGAGGGCTATCTGAAAACAGCTGTGGCGTTGAAATTGCCTGTGAATGTGGAGTTGGTGGCATGTGAAACCCGCATGTGGAGCATTCGTTTGTGTGGGATGCTGACCAAGCTTCATTTCAGTCCTAGGCACACAAAGGGCACTAAGCATAGAGTGTGAAAACTGAGTTTCCTTGAGAGCTGCTTGGAAGCCTGATGGTGTGTGAAGTTAGGGAGCCAAATGGAGTTGTTCTCCCACAAGAACCACTCGGCTGATCCTTCTTCAATATGCCCTTCACCAACATGCAGTGTTTCCTTGATTGAATTAGCTCTCACACCAATATTTGCGTCTAGAGCCTTTGCATTGAGGGCTATCTGAAAACGGCTGTGGCGCTGAAGTTGCCTGTGAATGTGGAGTTGGTGGCATGTGAAACCCGCATGTGGAGCATTCGTTTGTGTGGGATGCTGACCAAGCTTCATTTCAGTCCTAGGCACACAAAGGGCACTAAGCATAGAGTGTGAAAACTGAGTTTCCTTGAGAGCTGCTTGGAAGCCTGATGGTGTGTGAAGTTAGGGAGCCAAATGGAGTTGTTCTCCCACAAGAACCACTCGGCTGATCCTTCTTCAATATGCCCTTCACCAACATGCAGTGTTTCCTTGATTGAATTAGCTCTCACACCAATATTTGCGTCTAGAGCCTTTGCATTGAGGGCTATCTGAAAACGGCTGTGGCGCTGAAGTTGCCTGTGAATGTGGAGTTGGTGGCATGTGAAACCCGCATGTGGAGCATTCATTTGTGTGGGATGCTGACCAAGCTTCATTTCTTTCCTAGGCACACAAAAGGCACTAAGCATAGAGTGTGAAAACTGAGTTTCCTTGAGAGCTGCTTGGAAGCCTGATGGTGTGTGAAGTTAGTGAGCCAAATGGAGTTGTTCTCCCACAAGAACCACTCGGCTGATCCTTCTTCAATATGCCCTTCACCAACATGCAGTGTTTCCTTGATTGAATTAGCTCTCACACCAATATTTGCGTCTAGAGCCTTTGCATTGAGGGCTATCTGAAAACGGCTGTGGCGCTGAAGTTGCCTGTGAATGTGGAGTTGGTGGCATGTGAAACCCGCATGTGGAGCATTCGTTTGTGTGGGATGCTGACCAAGCTTCATTTCAGTCCTAGGCACACAAAGAGCACTAAGCATAGAGTGTGAAAACTGAGTTTCCTTGAGAGCTGCTTGGAAGCCTGATGGTGTGTGAAGTTAGTGAGCCAAATGGAGTTGTTCTCCCACAAGAACCACTCGGCTGATCCTTCTTCAATATGCCCTTCACCAACATGCAGTGTTTCCTTGATTGAATTAGCTCTCACACCAATATTTGCGTCTAGAGCCTTTGCATTGAGGGCTATCTGAAACGGCTGTGGCGCTGAAGTTGCCTGTGAATGTGGAGTTGGTGGCATGTGAAACCCGCATGTGGAGCATTCGTTTGTGTGGGATGCTCTACCAGGTTCATTCGTAGATAATGCACCCAAAGGGCACTAAACATAGAGTGTGAAAACTGAGTTTCCTTGAGAGCTGCTTGGAAGCCTGATGTTGTGTGAAGTTAGGGAGCCAAATGGAGTTGTTCTCCCACAAGAACCACTCGGCTGATCCTTCTTCAATATGCCCTTCACCAACATGCAGTGTTTCCTTGATTGAATTAGCTCTCACACCAATATTTGCGTCTAGAGCCTTTGCATTGAGGGCTATCTGAAAGCGGCTGTGGCGCGGAAGTTGCCTGTGAATGTGGAGTTGGTGGCATGTGAAACCCGCATGTGGAGCATTCGTTTGTGTGGGATGCTCTACCAGGTTCATTCCTAGATAATGCACTCAAAGGGCACTAAACATAGAGTGTGAAAACTGAGTTTCCTTGAGAGCTGCTTGGAAGCCTGATGGTGTGTGAAGTTAGTGAGCCAAATGGAGTTGTTCTCCCACAAGAACCACTCGGCTGATCCTTCTTCAATATGCCCTTCACCAACATGCAGTGTTTTCCTTGATTGAATTAGCTCTCACACCAATATTTGCGTCTAGAGCCTTTGCATTGTGGGCTATCTGAAAACGGCTGTGGCGCTGAAGTTGCCTGTGAATGTGGAGTTGGTGGCATGTGAAACCCGCATGTGGAGCATTCGTTTGTGTGGGATGCTGACCAAGATTCATTTCAGTCCTAGCCATACAAAGGGCACTAAGCATAGAGTGTGAAAACTGAGTTTCCTTGAGAGCTGCTTGGAAGCCTGATGGTGTGTGAAGTTAGTCAGCCAAATGGAGTTGTTCTCCCACAAGAACCACTCGGCTGATCCTTCTTCAATATGCCCTTCACAACATGCAGTGTTTCCTTGATTGAATTAGCTCTCACACCAATATTTGCGTCTAGAGCCTTTGCATTGAGGGCTATCTGAAACGGCTGTGGCGCTGAAGTTGCCTGTGAATGTGGAGTTGGTGGCATGTGAAACCGCATGTGGAGCATTCGTTTGTGTGGGATGCTCTACCAGGTTCATTCGTAGATAATGCACCCAAAGGGCACTAAACATAGAGTGTGAAAACTGAGTTTCCTTGAGAGCTGCTTGGAAGCCTGATGGTGTGTGAAGTTAGTGAGCCAAATGGAGTTGTTCTCCCAACAAGAACCACTCGGCTGATCCTTCTTCAATATGCCCTTCACCAACATGCAGTGTTTCCTTGATTGAATTAGCTCTCACACCAATATTTGCGTCTAGAGCCTTTGCATTGTGGGCTATCTGAAAACGGCTGTGGCGCTGAAGTTGCCTGTGAATGTGGAGTTGGTGGCATGTGAAACCCGCATGTGGAGCATTCGTTTGTGTGGGATGCTCTACCAGGTTCATTCCTAGATAATGCACTCAAAAGGCACTAAACATAGAGTGTGAAAACTGAGTTTCCTTGAGAGCTGCTTGGAAGCCTGATGGTGTGTGAAGTTAGTGAGCCAAATGGAGTTGTTCTCCCACAAGAACCACTCGGCTGATCCTTCTTCAATATGCCCTTCACCAACATGCAGTGTTTCCTTGATTGAATTAGCTCTCACACCAATATTTGCGTTTAGAGCCTTTGCATTGAGGGCTATCTGAAAACGGCTGTGGCGCTGAAGTTGCCTGTGAATGTGGAGTTGGTGGCATGTGAAACCCGCATGTGGAGCATTCATTTGTGTGGGATGCTCTACCAGGTTCATTCGTAGATAATGCACCCAAAGGGCACTAACATAGAGTGTGAAAACTGAGTTTCCTTGAGAGCTGCTTGGAAGCCTGATGGTGTGTGAAGTTAGTGAGCCAAATGGAGTTGTTCTCCCACAAGAACCACTCGGCTGATCCTTCTTCAATATGCCCTTCACCAACATGCAGTGTTTCCTTGATTGAATTAGCTCTCACACCAATATTTGCGTCTAGAGCCTTTGCATTGTGGGCTATCTGCAAACGGCTGTGGCGCTGAAGTTGCCTGTGAATGTGGAGTTGGTGGCATGTGAAACCCGCATGTGGAGCATTCGTTTATGTGGATGCTGACCAAGCTTCATTTCAGTCCTAGCCACACAAAGGGCACTAAGTATAGAGTGTGAAAACTGAGTTTCCTTCAGAGCTGCTTGGAAGCCTGATGGTGTGTGAAGTTAGTGAGCCAAATGGAGTTGTTCTCCCACAAGAACCACTCGGCTGATCCTTCTTCAATATGCCCTTCACCAACATGCAGTGTTTCCTTGATTGAATTAGCTCTCACACCAATATTTGCGTCTAGAGCCTTTGCATTGAGGGCTATCTGAAAACGGCTGTGCGCTGAAGTTGCCTGTGAATGTGGAGTTGGTGGCATGTGAAACCCGCATGTGGAGCATTCGTTTGTGTGGGATGCTGACCAAGCTTCATTCAGTCCTAGGCACACAAAGGGCACTAAGCATAGAGTGTGAAAACTGAGTTTCCTTGAGAGCTGCTTGGAAGCCTGATGGTGTGTGAAGTTAGTGAGCCAAATGGAGTTGTTCTCCCACAAGAACCACTCAGCTGATCCTTCTTCAATATGCCCTTCACCAACATGCAGTGTTTCCTTGATTGAATTAGCTCTCACACCAATATTTGCGTCTAGAGCCTTTGCATTGAGGGCGATCTGAAAACGGCTGTGGCGCTGAAGTTGCCTGTGAATCTGGAGTTGGTGGCATGTGAAACCCGCATGTGGAGCATTCGTTTGTGTGGGATGCTGACCAAGCTTCATTTCAGTCCTAGGCACACAAAGGGCACTAAACATAGAGTGTGAAAACTGAGTTTCCTTGAGAGCTGCTTGGAAGCCTGGTGGTGTGTGAAGTTAGTGAGACAAATGGAGTTGTTCTCCCACAAGAACCACTCGGCTGATCCTTCTTCAATATGCCCTTCACCAACATGCAGTGTTTCCTTGATTGAATTAGCTCTCACACCAATATTTGCGTCTAGAGCCTTTGCATTGAGGGCTATCTGAAAACGGCTGTGGCGCTGAAGTTGCCTGTGAATGTGGAGTTGGTGGCATGTGAAACCCGCATGTGGAGCATTCGTTTATGTGGGATGCTGACCAAGCTTCATTTCAGTCCTAGCCACACAAAGGGCACTAAGTATAGAGTGTGAAAACTGAGTTTCCTTGAGAGCTGCTTGGAAGCCTGATGGTGTGTGAAGTTAGTGAGCCAAATGGAGTTGTTCTCCCACAAGAACCACTCGGCTGATCCTTCTTCAATATGCCCTTCACCAACATGCAGTGTTTCCTTGATTGAATTAGCTCTCACACCAATATTTGCGTCTAGAGCCTTTGCATTGAGGGCTATCTGAAAACGGCTGTGGCGCTGAAGTTGCCTGTGAATGTGGAGTTGGTGGCATGTGAAACCCGCATGTGAGCATTCGTTTGTGTGGGATGCTGACCAAGCTTCATTTCAGTCCTAGGCACACAAAGGGCACTAAGCATAGAGTGTGAAAACTGAGTTTCCTTGAGAGCTGCTTGGAAGCCTGATGGTGTGTGAAGTTAGTGAGCCAAATGGAGTTGTTCTCCCACAAGAACCACTCAGCTGATCCTTCTTCAATATGCCCTTCACCAACATGCAGTGTTTCTTGATTGAATTAGCTCTCACACCAATATTTGCGTCTAGAGCCTTTGCATTGAGGGCGATCTGAAAACGGCTGTGGCGCTGAAGTTGCCTGTGAATCTGGAGTTGGTGGCATGTGAAACCCGCATGTGGAGCATTCGTTGTGTGGGATGCTCTACCAGGTTCATTCCTATTAATGCACTCAAAGGGCACTAAGCATAGAGTGTGAAAACTGAGTTTCCTTGAGAGCTGCTTGGAAGCCTGATGGTGTGTGAAGTTAGGGAGCCAAATGGAGTTGTTCTCCCACAAGAACCACTCGGCTGATCCTTCTTCAATATGCCCTTCACCAACATGCAGTGTTTCCTTGATTGATTAGCTCTCACACCAATATTTGCGTCTAGAGCCTTTGCATTGAGGGCTATCTGAAAACGGCTGTGGCGCTGAAGTTGCCTGTGAATGTGGAGTTGGTGGCATGTGAAACCCGCATGTGGAGCATTCGTTTGTGTGGGATGCTGACCAAGCTTCATTTCAGTCCTAGGCACACAAAGGGCACTAAGCATGGAGTGTGAAAACTGAGTTTCCTTGAGAGCTGCTTGGAAGCCTGATGGTGTGTGAAGTTAGTGAGCCAAATGGAGTTGTTCTCCCACAAGAACCACTCGGCTGATCCTTCTTCAATATGCACTTCACCAACATGCAGTGTTTCCTTGATTGAATTAGCTCTCACACCAATATTTGCGTCTAGAGCCTTTGCATTGAGGGCTATCTGCAAACGGCTGTGGCGCTGAAGTTGCCTGTGAATGTGGAGTTGGTGGCATGTGAAACCCGCATGTGGAGCATTCGTTGTGTGGGATGCTCTACCAGGTTCATTCCTAGATAATGCACTCAAAGGGCACTAAACATAGAGTGTGAAAACTGAGTTTCCTTGAGAGCTGCTTGGAAGCCTGATGGTGTGTGAAGTTAGTGAGCCAAATGGAGTTGTTCTCCCACAAGAACCACTCGGCTGATCCTTCTTCAATATGCCCTTCACCAACATGCAGTGTTTCCTTGATTGAATTAGCTCTCACACCAATATTTGCGTCTAGAGCCTTTGCATTGAGGGCTATCTGAAAACGGCTGTGGCGCTGAAGTTGCCTGTGAATGTGGAGTTGGTGGCATGTGAAACCCGCATGTGGAGCATCGTTTGTGTGGGATGCTCTACCAGGTTCATTCGTAGATAATGCACCCAAAGGGCACTAAACATAGAGTGTGAAAACTGAGTTTCCTTGAGAGCTGCTTGGAAGCCTGATGGTGTGTGAAGTTAGTGAGCCAAATGGAGTTGTTCTCCCACAAGAACCACTCGGCTGATCCTTCTTCAATATGCCCTTCACCAACATGCAGTGTTTCCTTGATTGAATTAGCTCTCACCACCAATATTTGCGTCTAGAGCCATTGCATTGTGGGCTATCTGCAAACGGCTGTGGCGCTGAAGTTGCCTGTGAATGTGGAGTTGGTGGCATGTGAAACCCGCATGTGGAGCATTCGTTTGTGTGGGATGCTCTACCAGGTTCATTCCTAGATAATGCACTCAAAGGGCACTAAACATAGAGTGTGAAAACTGAGTTTCCTTGAGAGCTGCTTGGAAGCCTGATGGTGTGTGAAGTTAGGGAGCCAAATGGAGTTGTTCTCCCACAAGAACCACTCGGCTGATCCTTCTTCAATATGCCCTTCACCAACATGCAGTGTTTCCTTGATTGAATTAGCTCTCACACCAATATTTGCGTCTAGAGCCTTTGCATTGAGGGCTATCTGAAAACGGCTGTGGCGCTGAAGTTGCCTGTGAATGTGGAGTTGGTGGCATGTGAAACCCGCATGTGGAGCATTCGTTTATGTGGGATGCTGACCAAGCTTCATTTCAGTCCTAGGCACACAAAGGGCACTAAGCATAGAGTGTGAAAACTGAGTTTCCTTGAGAGCTGCTTGGAAGCCTGATGGTGTGTGAAGTTAGGGAGCCAAATGGAGTTGTTCTCCCACAAGAACCACTCGGCTGATCCTTCTTCAATATGCCCTTCAGCAACATGCAGTGTTTCCTTGATTGAATTAGCTCTCACACCAATATTTGCGTCTAGAGCCTTTGCATTGAGGGCGATCTGAAAACGGCTGTGGCGCTGAAGTTGCCTGTGAATGTGGAGTTGGTGGCATGTGAAACCCGCATGTGGAGCATTCGTTTGTGTGGGATGCTCTACCAGGTTCATTCCTATTAATGCACTCAAAGGGCACTAAGCATAGAGTGTGAAAACTGAGTTTCCTTGAGAGCTGCTTGGAAGCCGGATGTTGTGTGAAGTTAGGGAGCCAAATGGAGTTGTTCTCCCACAAGAACCACTCGGCTGATCCTTCTTCAATATGCCCTTCACCAACATGCAGTGTTTCCTTGATTGAATTAGCTCTCACACCAATATTTGCGTCTAGAGCCTTTGCATTGAGGGCTATCTGAAAACGGCTGTGGCGCTGAAGTTGCCTGTGAATGTGGAGTTGGTGGCATGTGAAACCCGCATGTGGAGCATTCGTTTGTGTGGGATGCTGACCAAGCTTCATTTCAGTCCTAGGCACACAAAGGGCACTAAACATAGAGTGTGAAAACTGAGTTTCCTTGAGAGCTGCTTGGAAGCCTGGTGGTGTGTGAAGTTAGTGAGACAAATGGAGTTGTTCTCCCACAAGAACCACTCGGCTGATCCTTCTTCAATATGCCCTTCACCAACATGCAGTGTTTCCTTGATTGAATTAGCTCTCACACCAATATTTGCGTCTAGAGCCTTTGCATTGAGGGCTATCTGAAAACGGCTGTGGCGCTGAAGTTGCCTGTGAATGTGGAGTTGGTGGCATGTGAAACCCGCATGTGGAGCATTCGTTTATGTGGGATGCTGACCAAGCTTCATTTCAGTCCTAGCCACACAAAGGGCACTAAGTATAGAGTGTGAAAACTGAGTTTCCTTCAGAGCTGCTTGGAAGCCTGATGGTGTGTGAAGTTAGTGAGCCAAATGGAGTTGTTCTCCCACAAGAACCACTCGGCTGATCCTTCTTCAATATGCCCTTCACCAACATGCAGTGTTTCCTTGATTGAATTAGCTCTCACACCAATATTTGCGTCTAGAGCCTTTGCATTGAGGGCTATCTGAAAACGGCTGTGGCGCTGAAGTTGCCTGTGAATGTGGAGTTGGTGGCATGTGAAACCCGCATGTGGAGCATTCGTTTGTGTGGGATGCTGACCAAGCTTCATTTCAGTCCTAGGCACACAAAGGGCACTAAGCATAGAGTGTGAAAACTGAGTTTCCTTGAGAGCTGCTTGGAAGCCTGATGGTGTGTGAAGTTAGTGAGCCAAATGGAGTTGTTCTCCCACAAGAACCACTCAGCTGATCCTTCTTCAATATGCCCTTCACCAACATGCAGTGTTTCCTTGATTGAATTAGCTCTCACACCAATATTTGCGTCTAGAGCCTTTGCATTGAGGGCGATCTGAAAACGGCTGTGGCGCTGAAGTTGCCTGTGAATCTGGAGTTGGTGGCATGTGAAACCCGCATGTGGAGCATTCGTTTGTGTGGGATGCTCTACCAGGTTCATTCCTATTAATGCACTCAAAGGGCACTAAGCATAGAGTGTGAAAACTGAGTTTCCTTGAGAGCTGCTTGGAAGCCTGATGGTGTGTGAAGTTAGGGAGCCAAATGGAGTTGTTCTCCCACAAGAACCACTCGGCTGATCCTTCTTCAATATGCCCTTCACCAACATGCAGTGTTTCCTTGATTGAATTAGCTCTCACACCAATATTTGCGTCTAGAGCCTTTGCATTGAGGGCTATCTGAAAACGGCTGTGGCGCTGAAGTTGCCTGTGAATGTGGAGTTGGTGGCATGTGAAACCCGCATGTGGAGCATTCGTTTGTGTGGGATGCTGACCAAGCTTCATTTCAGTCCTAGGCACACAAAGGGCACTAAGCATGGAGTGTGAAAACTGAGTTTCCTTGAGAGCTGCTTGGAAGCCTGATGGTGTGTGAAGTTAGTGAGCCAAATGGAGTTGTTCTCCCACAAGAACCACTCGGCTGATCCTTCTTCAATATGCACTTCACCAACATGCAGTGTTTCCTTGATTGAATTAGCTCTCACACCAATATTTGCGTCTAGAGCCTTTGCATTGAGGGCTATCTGCAAACGGCTGTGGCGCTGAAGTTGCCTGTGAATGTGGAGTTGGTGGCATGTGAAACCCGCATGTGGAGCATTCGTTTGTGTGGGATGCTCTACCAGGTTCATTCCTAGATAATGCACTCAAAGGGCACTAAACATAGAGTGTGAAAACTGAGTTTCCTTGAGAGCTGCTTGGAAGCCTGATGGTGTGTGAAGTTAGTGAGCCAAATGGAGTTGTTCTCCCACAAGAACCACTCGGCTGATCCTTCTTCAATATGCCCTTCACCAACATGCAGTGTTTCCTTGATTGAATTAGCTCTCACACCAATATTTGCGTCTAGAGCCTTTGCATTGAGGGCTATCTGAAAACGGCTGTGGCGCTGAAGTTGCCTGTGAATGTGGAGTTGGTGGCATGTGAAACCCGCATGTGGAGCATTCGTTTGTGTGGGATGCTCTACCAGGTTCATTCGTAGATAATGCACCCAAAGGGCACTAAACATAGAGTGTGAAAACTGAGTTTCCTTGAGAGCTGCTTGGAAGCCTGATGGTGTGTGAAGTTAGTGAGCCAAATGGAGTTGTTCTCCACAAGAACCACTCGGCTGATCCTTCTTCAATATGCCCTTCACCAACATGCAGTGTTTCCTTGATTGAATTAGCTCTCACACCAATATTTGCGTCTAGAGCCTTTGCATTGTGGGCTATCTGCAAACGGCTGTGGCGCTGAAGTTGCCTGTGAATGTGGAGTTGGTGGCATGTGAAACCCGCATGTGGAGCATTCGTTTGTGTGGGATGCTCTACCAGGTTCATTCCTAGATAATGCACTCAAAGGGCACTAAACATAGAGTGTGAAAACTGAGTTTCCTTGAGAGCTGCTTGGAAGCCTGATGGTGTGTGAAGTTAGGGAGCCAAATGGAGTTGTTCTCCCACAAGAACCACTCGGCTGATCCTTCTTCAATATGCCCTTCACCAACATGCAGTGTTTCCTTGATTGAATTAGCTCTCACACCAATATTTGCGTCTAGAGCCTTTGCATTGAGGGCTATCTGAAAACGGCTGTGGCGCTGAAGTTGCCTGTGAATGTGGAGTTGGTGGCATGTGAAACCCGCATGTGGAGCATTCGTTTATGTGGGATGCTGACCAAGCTTCATTTCAGTCCTAGGCACACAAAGGGCACTAAGCATAGAGTGTGAAAACTGAGTTTCCTTGAGAGCTGCTTGGAAGCCTGATGGTGTGTGAAGTTAGGGAGCCAAATGGAGTTGTTCTCCCACAAGAACCACTCGGCTGATCCTTCTTCAATATGCCCTTCACCAACATGCAGTGTTTCCTTGATTGAATTAGCTCTCACACCAATATTTGCGTCTAGAGCCTTTGCATTGAGGGCGATCTGAAAACGGCTGTGGCGCTGAAGTTGCCTGTGAATGTGGAGTTGGTGGCATGTGAAACCCGCATGTGGAGCATTCGTTTGTGTGGGATGCTCTACCAGGTTCATTCCTATTAATGCACTCAAAGGGCACTAAGCATAGAGTGTGAAAACTGAGTTTCCTTGAGAGCTGCTTGGAAGCCGGATGTTGTGTGAAGTTAGGGAGCCAAATGGAGTTGTTCTCCCACAAGAACCACTCGGCTGATCCTTCTTCAATATGCCCTTCACCAACATGCAGTGTTTCCTTGATTGAATTAGCTCTCACACCAATATTTGCGTCTAGAGCCTTTGCATTGAGGGCTATCTGAAAACGGCTGTGGCGCTGAAGTTGCCTGTGAATGTGGAGTTGGTGGCATGTGAAACCCGCATGTGGAGCATTCGTTTGTGTGGGATGCTGACCAAGCTTCATTTCAGTCCTAGGCACACAAAGGGCACTAAGCATGGAGTGTGAAAACTGAGTTTCCTTGAGAGCTGCTTGGAAGCCTGATGGTGTGTGAAGTTAGTGAGCCAAATGGAGTTGTTCTCCCACAAGAACCACTCGGCTGATCCTTCTTCAATATGCACTTCACCAACATGCAGTGTTTCCTTGATTGAATTAGCTCTCACACCAATATTTGCGTCTAGAGCCTTTGCATTGAGGGCTATCTGCAAACGGCTGTGGCGCTGAAGTTGCCTGTGAATGTGGAGTTGGTGGCATGTGAAACCCGCATGTGGAGCATTCGTTTGTGTGGGATGCTCTACCAGGTTCATTCCTAGATAATGCACTCAAAGGGCACTAAACATAGAGTGTGAAAACTGAGTTTCCTTGAGAGCTGCTTGGAAGCCTGATGGTGTGTGAAGTTAGTGAGCCAAATGGAGTTGTTCTCCCACAAGAACCACTCGGCTGATCCTTCTTCAATATGCCCTTCACCAACATGCAGTGTTTCCTTGATTGAATTAGCTCTCACACCAATATTTGCGTCTAGAGCCTTTGCATTGAGGGCTATCTGCAAACGGCTGTGGCGCTGAAGTTGCCTGTGAATGTGGAGTTGGTGGCATGTGAAACCCGCATGTGGAGCATTCGTTTGTGTGGGATGCTCTACCAGGTTCATTCGTAGATAATGCACCCAAAGGGCACTAAACATAGAGTGTGAAAACTGAGTTTCCTTGAGAGCTGCTTGGAAGCCTGATGGTGTGTGAAGTTAGTGAGCCAAATGGAGTTGTTCTCCCACAAGAACCACTCGGCTGATCCTTCTTCAATATGCCCTTCACCAACATGCAGTGTTTCCTTGATTGAATTAGCTCTCACACCAATATTTGCGTCTAGAGCCTTTGCATTGTGGGCTATCTGCAAACGGCTGTGGCGCTGAAGTTGCCTGTGAATGTGGAGTTGGTGGCATGTGAAACCCGCATGTGGAGCATTCGTTTGTGTGGGATGCTCTACCAGGTTCATTCCTAGATAATGCACTCAAAGGGCACTAAACATAGAGTGTGAAAACTGAGTTTCCTTGAGAGCTGCTTGGAAGCCTGATGGTGTGTGAAGTTAGGGAGCCAAATGGAGTTGTTCTCCCACAAGAACCACTCGGCTGATCCTTCTTCAATATGCCCTTCACCAACATGCAGTGTTTCCTTGATTGAATTAGCTCTCACACCAATATTTGCGTCTAGAGCCTTTGCATTGAGGGCGATCTGAAAACGGCTGTGGCGCTGAAGTTGCCTGTGAATGTGGAGTTGGTGGCATGTGAAACCCGCATGTGGAGCATTCGTTTGTGTGGGATGCTCTACCAGGTTCATTCCTATTAATGCACTCAAAGGGCACTAAGCATAGAGTGTGAAAACTGAGTTTCCTTGAGAGCTGCTTGGAAGCCGGATGTTGTGTGAAGTTAGGGAGCCAAATGGAGTTGTTCTCCCACAAGAACCACTCGGCTGATCCTTCTTCAATATGCCCTTCACCAACATGCAGTGTTTCCTTGATTGAATTAGCTCTCACACCAATATTGCGTCTAGAGCCTTTGCATTGAGGGCTATCTGAAAACGGCTGTGGCGCTGAAGTTGCCTGTGAATGTGGAGTTGGTGGCATGTGAAACCCGCATGTGGAGCATTCGTTTGTGTGGGATGCTGACCAAGCTTCATTTCAGTCCTAGGCACACAAAGGGCACTAAGCATGGAGTGTGAAAACTGAGTTTCCTTGAGAGCTGCTTGGAAGCCTGATGGTGTGTGAAGTTAGTGAGCCAAATGGAGTTGTTCTCCCACAAGAACACTCGGCTGATCCTTCTTCAATATGCACTTCACCAACATGCAGTGTTTCCTTGATTGAATTAGCTCTCACACCAATATTTGCGTCTAGAGCCTTTGCATTGAGGGCTATCTGAAAACGGCTGTGGCGCTGAAGTTGCCTGTGAATGTGGAGTTGGTGGCATGTGAAACCCGCATGCGGAGCATTCGTTTGTGTGGGATGCTCTACCAGGTTCATTCCTAGATAATGCACTCAAAGGGCACTAAGCATAGAGTGTGAAAACTGAGTTTCCTGAGAGCTGCTTGGAAGCCTGATGGTGTGTGAAGTTAGTGAGCCAAATGGAGTTGTTCTCCCACAAGAACCACTCGGCTGATCCTTCTTCAATATGCCCTTCACCAACATGCAGTGTTTCCTTGATTGAATTAGCTCTCACACCAATATTTGCGTCTAGAGCCTTTGCATTGAGGGCTATCTGAAAATGGCTGAGGCGCTGAAGTTGCCTGTGAATGTGGAGTTGGTGGCATGTGAAACCCGCATGTGGAGCATTCGTTTGTGTGGGATGCTGACCAAGCTTCATTTCAGTCCTAGGCACACAAAGGGCACTAAGCATAGAGTGTGAAAACTGAGTTTCCTTGAGAGCTGCTTGGAAGCCTGATGGTGTGTGAAGTTAGTGAGCCAAATGGAGTTGTTCTCCCACAAGAACCACTCGGCTGATCCTTCTTCAATATGCCCTTCACCCACATGCAGTGTTTCCTTGATTGAATTAGCTCTCACACCAATATTTGCGTCTAGAGCCTTTGCATTGAGGGCTATCTGAAAACAGCTGTGGCGCTGAAGTTGCCTGTGAATGTGGAGTTGGTGGCATGTGAAACCCGCATGTGGAGCATTCGTTTGTGTGGGATGCTGACCAAGCTTCATTTCAGTCCTAGGCACACAAAGGGCACTAAGCATAGAGTGTGAAAACTGAGTTTCCTTGAGAGCTGCTTGGAAGCCTGATGGTGTGTGAAGTTAGGGAGCCAAATGGAGTTGTTCTCCCACAAGAACCACTCGGCTGATCTTCTTCAATATGCCCTTCACCAACATGCAGTGTTTCCTTGATTGAATTAGCTCTCACACCAATATTTGCGTCTAGAGCCTTTGCATTGAGGGCTATCTGCAAACGGCTGTGGCGCTGAAGTTGCCTGTGAATGTGGAGTTGGTGGCATGTGAAACCCGCATGTGGAGCATTCGTTTGTGTGGGATGCTCTACCAGGTTCATTCCTAGATAATGCACTCAAAGGGCACTAAGCATAGAGTGTGAAAACTGAGTTTCCTTGAGAGCTGCTTGGAAGCCTGATGGTGTGTGAAGTTAGGGAGCCAAATGGAGTTGTTCTCCCACAAGAACCACTCGGCTGATCCTTCTTCAATATGCCCTTCACCAACATGCAGTGTTTCCTTGATTGAATTAGCTCTCACACCAATATTTGCGTCTAGAGCCTTTGCATTGAGGGCTATCTGAAAACGGCTGTGGCGCTGAAGTTGCCTGTGAATGTGGAGTTGGTGGCATGTGAAACCCGCATGTGGAGCATTCGTTTGTGTGGGATGCTCTACCAGGTTCTTTCCTAGATAATGCACTCAAAGGGCACTAAGCATAGAGTGTGAAAACTGAGTTTCCTTGAGAGCTGCTTGGAAGCCTGATGGTGTGTGAAGTTAGGGAGCCAAATGGAGTTGTTCTCCCACAAGAACCACTCGGCTGATCCTTCTTCAATATGCCCTTGACCAACATGCAGTGTTTCCTTGATTGAATTAGCTCTCACACCAATATTTGCGTCTAGAGCCTTTGCATTGAGGGCTATCTGAAAACGGCTGTGGTGCTGAAGTTGCCTGTGAATGTGGAGTTGGTGGCATGTGAAACCCGCATGTGGAGCATTCGTTTGTGTGGGATGCTGACCAAGCTTCATTTCAGTCCTAGCCACACAAAGAGCACTAAGCATAGAGTGTGAAAACTGAGTTTCCTTGAGAGCTGCTTGGAAGCCTGATGGTGTGTGAAGTTAGGGAGCCAAATGGAGTTGTTCTCCCACAAGAACCACTCGGCTGATCCTTCTTCAATATGCCCTTCACCAACATGCAGTGTTTCCTTGATTGAATTAGCTCTCACACCAATATTTGCGTCTAGAGCCTTTGCATTGAGGGCTATCTGAAAACGGCTGTGGCGCTGAAGTTGCCTGTGAATGTGGAGTTGGTGGCATGTGAAACCCGCATGTGGAGCATTCGTTTGTGTGGGATGCTCTACCAGGTTCATTCCTAGATAATGCACTCAAAGGGCACTAAGCATAGAGTGTGAAAACTGAGTTTCCTTGAGAGCTGCTTGGAAGCCTGATGGTGTGTGAAGTTAGTGAGCCAAATGGAGTTGTTCTCCCACAAGAACCACTCGGCTGATCCTTCTTCAATATGCCCTTCACCAACATGCAGTGTTTCCTTGATTGAATTAGCTCTCACACCAATATTTGCATCTAGAGCCTTTGCATTGAGGGCTATCTGAAAACGGCTGTGGCGCTGAAGTTGCCTGTGAATGTGGAGTTGGTGGCATGTGAAACCCGCATGTGGAGCATTCGTTTGTGTGGGATGCTCTACCAGGTTCATTTCAGTCCTAGCCATACAAAGGGCACTAAGCATAGAGTGTGAAAACTGAGTTTCCTTGAGAGCTGCTTGGAAGCCTGATGGTGTGTGAAGTTAGTGAGCCAAATGGAGTTGTTCTCCCACAAGAACCACTCGGCTGATCCTTCTTCAATATGCCCTTCACCAACATGCAGTGTTTCCTTGATTGAATTAGCTCTCACACCAATATTTGCGTCTAGAGCCTTTGCATTGAGGGCTATCTGAAAACGGCTGTGGCGCTGAAGTTGCCTGTGAATGTGGAGTTGGTGGCATGTGAAACCCGCATGTGAAGCATTGCTTTGTGTGGGATGCTCTACCAGGTTCATTCCTAGATAATGAACTCAAAGTGCACTAAGCATAGAGTGTGGAAACTGAGTTTCCTTGAGAGCTGCTTGGAAGCCTGATGGTGTGTGAAGTTAGTGAGCCAAATGGAGTTGTTCTCCCACAAGAACCACTCAGCTGATCCTTCTTCAATATGCCCTTCACCAACATGCAGTGTTTCCTTGATTGAATTAGCTCTCACACCAATATTTGCGTCTAGAGCCTTTGCATTGAGGGCTATCTGAAAACGGCTGTGGCGCTGAAGTTGCCTGTGAATGTGGAGTTGGTGGCATGTGAAACCCGCATGTGGAGCATTCGTTTGTGTGGGATGCTGACCAAGCTTCATTTCAGTCCTAGCCACACAAAGAGCACTAAGCATAGAGTGTGAAAACTGAGTTTCCTTGAGAGCTGCTTGGAAGCCTGATGGTGTGTGAAGTTAGGGAGCCAAATGGAGTTGTTCTCCCACAAGAACCACTCGGCTGATCCTTCTTCAATATGTCCTTCACCAACATGCAGTGTTTCCTTGATTGAATTAGCTCTCACACCAATATTTGCGTCTAGAGCCTTTGCATTGAGGGCTATCTGAAAACGGCTGTGGCGCTGAAGTTGCCTGTGAATGTGGAGTTGGTGGCATGTGAAACCCGCATGTGGAGCATTCATTTGTGTGGGATGCTGACCAAGCTTCATTTCAGTCCTAGGCACACAAAGGGCACTAAGCATATAGTGTGAAAACTGAGTTTCCTTGAGAGCTGCTTGGAAGCCTGATGGTGTGTGAAGTTAGGGAGCCAAATGGAGTTGTTCTCCCACAAGAACCACTCGGCTGATCCTTCTTCAATATGCCCTTCACCAACATGCAGTGTTTCCTTGATTGAATTAGCTCTCACACCAATATTTGCGTCTAGAGCCTTTGCATTGAGGGCGATCTGAAAACGGCTGTGGCGCTGAAGTTGCCTGTGAATGTGGAGTTGGTGGCATGTGAAACCCGCATGTGGAACATTCGTTTGTGTGGGATGCTCTACCAGGTTCATTTCAGTCCTAGCCATAAAGAGGGCACTAAACATAGAGTGTGAAAACTGAGTTTCCTTGAGAGCTGCTTGGAAGCCTGGTGGTGTGTGAAGTTAGTGAGACAAATGGAGTTGTTCTCCCACAAGAACCACTCGGCTGATCCTTCTTCAATATGCCCTTCACCAACATGCAGTGTTTCCTTGATTGAATTAGCTCTCACACCAATATTTGCGTCTAGAGCCTTTGCATTGAGGGCTATCTGAAAACGGCTGTGGCGCTGAAGTTGCCTGTGAATGTGGAGTTGGTGGCATGTGAAACCCGCATGTGGAGCATTCGTTTGTGTGGGATGCTCTACCAGGTTCATTCCTAGATAATGCACTCAAAAGGCACTAAGCATAGAGTGTGAAAACTGAGTTTCCTTGAGAGCTGCTTGGAAGCCTGATGGTGTGTGAAGTTAGTGAGCCAAATGGAGTTGTTCTCCCACAAGAACCACTCGGCTGATCCTTCTTCAATATGCCCTTCACCAACATGCAGTGTTTCCTTGATTGAATTAGCTCTCACACCAATATTTGCATCTAGAGCCTTTGCATTGAGGGCTATCTGAAAACGGCTGTGGCGCTGAAGTTGCCTGTGAATGTGGAGTTGGTGGCATGTGAAACCCGCATGTGGAGCATTCGTTTGTGTGGGATGCTCTACCAGGTTCATTTCAGTCCTAGCCATACAAAGGGCACTAAGCATAGAGTGTGAAAACTGAGTTTCCTTGAGAGCTGCTTGGAAGCCTGATGGTGTGTGAAGTTAGTGAGCCAAATGGAGTTGTTCTCCCACAAGAACCACTCGGCTGATCCTTCTTCAATATGCCCTTCACCAACATGCAGTGTTTCCTTGATTGAATTAGCTCTCACACCAATATTTGCGTCTAGAGCCTTTGCATTGTGGGCTATCTGAAAACGGCTGTGGCGCTGAAGTTGCCTGTGAATGTGGAGTTGGTGGCATGTGAAACCCGCATGTGAAGCATTGCTTTGTGTGGGATGCTCTACCAGGTTCATTCCTAGATAATGCACTCAAAGTGCACTAAGCATAGAGTGTGGAAACTGAGTTTCCTTGAGAGCTGCTTGGAAGCCTGATGGTGTGTGAAGTTAGTGAGCCAAATGGAGTTGTTCTCCCACAAGAACCACTCAGCTGATCCTTCTTCAATATGCCCTTCACCAACATGCAGTGTTTCCTTGATTGAATTAGCTCTCACACCAATATTTGCGTCTAGAGCCTTTGCATTGAGGGCTATCTGAAAACGGCTGTGGCGCTGAAGTTGCCTGTGAATGTGGAGTTGGTGGCATGTGAAACCCGCATGTGGAGCATTCGTTTGTGTGGGATGCTGACCAAGCTTCATTTCAGTCCTAGCCACACAAAGAGCACTAAGCATAGAGTGTGAAAACTGAGTTTCCTTGAGAGCTGCTTGGAAGCCTGATGGTGTGTGAAGTTAGTGAGCCAAATGGAGTTGTTCTCCCACAAGAACCACTCGGCTGATCCTTCTTCAATATGCCCTTCACCAACATGCAGTGTTTCCTTGATTGAATTAGCTCTCACACCAATATTTGCGTCTAGATCCTTTGCATTGAGGGCTATCTGAAAACGGCTGTGGCGCTGAAGTTGCCTGTGAATGTGGAGTTGGTGGCATGTGAAACCCGCATGTGGAGCATTCATTTGTGTGGGATGCTGACCAAGCTTCATTTCAGTCCTAGGCACACAAAGGGCACTAAGCATATAGTGTGAAAACTGAGTTTCCTTGAGAGCTGCTTGGAAGCCTGATGGTGTGTGAAGTTAGGGAGCCAAATGGAGTTGTTCTCCCACAAGAACCACTCGGCTGATCCTTCTTCAATATGCCCTTCACCAACATGCAGTGTTTCCTTGATTGAATTAGCTCTCACACCAATATTTGCGTCTAGAGCCTTTGCATTGAGGGCGATCTGAAAACGGCTGTGGCGCTGAAGTTGCCTGTGAATGTGGAGTTGGTGGCATGTGAAACCCGCATGTGGAACATTCGTTTGTGTGGGATGCTCTACCAGGTTCATTTCAGTCCTAGCCATAAAGAGGGCACTAAACATAGAGTGTGAAAACTGAGTTTCCTTGAGAGCTGCTTGGAAGCCTGGTGGTGTGTGAAGTTAGTGAGACAAATGGAGTTGTTCTCCCACAAGAACCACTCGGCTGATCCTTCTTCAATATGCCCTTCACCAACATGCAGTGTTTCCTTGATTGAATTAGCTCTCACACCAATATTTGCGTCTAGAGCCTTTGCATTGAGGGCTATCTGAAACGGCTGTGGCGCTGAAGTTGCATGTGAATGTGGAGTTGGTGACATGTGAAACCCGCATGTGGAGCAATTCGTTTGTGTGGGATGCTGACCAAGCTTCATTTCAGTCCTAGCCACACAAAGAGCACTAGCATAGAGTGTGAAAACTGAGTTTCCTTGAGAGCTGCTTGGAAGCCTGATGGTGTGTGAAGTTAGGGAGCCAAATGGAGTTGTTCTCCCACAAGAACCACTCGGCTGATCCTTCTTCAATATGCCCTTCACCAACATGCAGTGTTTCCTTGATTGAATTAGCTCTCACACCAATATTTGCGTCTAGAACCTTTGCATTGAGGGCTATCTGAAAACGGCTGTGGCGCTGAAGTTGCCTGTGAATGTGGAGTTGGTGGCATGTGAAACCCGCATGTGGAGCATTCGTTTGTGTGGGATGCTCTACCAGGTTCATTCCTAGATAATGCACTCAAAGGGCACTAGCATAGAGTGTGAAAACTGAGTTTCCTTGAGAGCTGCTTGGAAGCCTGATGGTGTGTGAAGTTAGTGAGCCAAATGGAGTTGTTCTCCCACAAGAACCACTCGGCTGATCCTTCTTCAATATGCCCTTCACCAACATGCAGTGTTTCCTTGATTGAATTAGCTCTCACACCAATATTTGCATCTAGAGCCTTTGCATTGAGGGCTATCTGAAAACGGCTGTGGCGCTGAAGTTGCCTGTGAATGTGGAGTTGGTGGCATGTGAAACCCGCATGTGGAGCATTCGTTTGTGTGGGATGCTCTACCAGGTTCATTTCAGTCCTAGCCATACAAAGGGCACTAAGCATAGAGTGTGAAAACTGAGTTTCCTTGAGAGCTGCTTGGAAGCCTGATGGTGTGTGAAGTTAGTGAGCCAAATGGAGTTGTTCTCCCACAAGAACCACTCGGCTGATCCTTCTTCAATATGCCCTTCACCAACATGCAGTGTTTCCTTGATTGAATTAGCTCTCACACCATATTTGCGTCTAGAGCCTTTGCATTGAGGGCTATCTGAAAACGGCTGTGGCGCTGAAGTTGCCTGTGAATGTGGAGTTGGTGGCATGTGAAACCCGCATGTGAAGCATTGCTTTGTGTGGGATGCTCTACCAGGTTCATTCCTAGATAATGCACTTCAAAGTGCACTAAGCATAGAGTGTGGAAACTGAGTTTCCTTGAGAGCTGCTTGGAAGCCTGATGGTGTGTGAAGTTAGTGAGCCAAATGGAGTTGTTCTCCCACAAGAACCACTCGGCTGATCCTTCTTCAATATGCCCTTCACCAACATGCAGTGTTTCCTTGATTGAATTAGCTCTCACACCAATATTTGCGTCTAGAGCCTTTGCATTGAGGGCTATCTGAAAACGGCTGTGGCGCTGAAGTTGCCTGTGAATGTGGAGTTGGTGGCATGTGAAACCCGCATGTGGAGCATTCGTTTGTGTGGGATGCTCTACCAGGTTCATTTCAGTCCTAGCCACACAAAGAGCACTAAGCATAGAGTGTGAAAACTGAGTTTCCTTGAGAGCTGCTTGGAAGCCTGATGGTGTGTGAAGTTAGTGAGCCAAATGGAGTTGTTCTCCCACAAGAACCACTCGGCTGATCCTTCTTCAATATGCCCTTCACCAACATGCAGTGTTTCCTTGATTGAATTAGCTCTCACACCAATATTTGCGTCTAGAGCCTTTGCATTGAGGGGCTATCTGAAAACGGCTGTGGCGCTGAAGTTGCCTGTGAATGTGGAGTTGGTGGCATGTGAAACCCGCATGTGGAGCATTCGTTTGTGTGGGATGCTGACCAAGCTTCATTTCAGTCCTAGGCACACAAAGGGCACTAAGCATAGAGTGTGAAAACTGAGTTTCCTTGAGAGCTGCTTGGAAGCCTGATGGTGTGTGAAGTTAGGGAGCCAAATGGAGTTGTTCTCCCACAAGAACCACTCGGCTGATCCTTCTTCAATATGCCCTTCACCAACATGCAGTGTTTTCCTTGATTGAATTAGCTCTCACACCAATATTTGCGTCTAGAACCTTTGCACTGAGGGGCTATCTGAAAACGGCTGTGGCGCTGAAGTGCCTGTGAATGTGGAGTTGTGGCATGTGAAACCGCATGTGGAGCATTCGTTTGTGTGGGATGCTCTACCAGGTTCATTCCTAGATAATGCACTCAAAGGGCACTAAGCATAGAGTGTGAAAACTGAGTTTCCTTGAGAGCTGCTTGGAAGCCTGATGGTGTGTGAAGTTAGTGAGCCAAATGGAGTTGTTCTCCCACAAGAACCACTCGGCTGATCCTTCTTCAATATGCCCTTCACCAACATGCAGTGTTTCCTTGATTGAATTAGCTCTCACACCAATATTTGCATCTAGAGCCTTTGCATTGAGGGCTATCTGAAAACGGCTGTGGCGCTGAAGTTGCCTGTGAATGTGGAGTTGGTGGCATGTGAAACCCGCATGTGGAGCATTCGTTTGTGTGGGATGCTCTACCAGGTTCATTTCAGTCCTAGCCATACAAAGGGCACTAAGCATAGAGTGTGAAAACTGAGTTTCCTTGAGAGCTGCTTGGAAGCCTGATGGTGTGTGAAGTTAGTGAGCCAAATGGAGTTGTTCTCCCACAAGAACCACTCGGCTGATCCTTCTTCAATATGCCCTTCACCAACATGCAGTGTTTCCTTGATTGAATTAGCTCTCACACCAATATTTGCGTCTAGAGCCTTTGCATTGAGGGCTATCTGAAAACGGCTGTGGCGCTGAAGTTGCCTGTGAATGTGGAGTTGGTGGCATGTGAAACCCGCATGTGAAGCATTGCTTTGTGTGGGATGCTCTACCAGGTTCATTCCTAGATAATGCACTCAAAGTGCACTAAGCATAGAGTGTGGAAACTGAGTTTCCTTGAGAGCTGCTTGGAAGCCTGATGGTGTGTGAAGTTAGTGAGCCAAATGGAGTTGTTCTCCCACAAGAACCACTCGGCTGATCCTTCTTCAATATGCCCTTCACCAACATGCAGTGTTTCCTTGATTGAATTAGCTCTCACACCAATATTTGCGTCTAGAGCCTTTGCATTGAGGGCTATCTGAAAACGGCTGTGGCGCTGAAGTTGCCTGTGAATGTGGAGTTGGTGGCATGTGAAACCCGCATGTGGAGCATTCGTTTGTGTGGGATGCTCTACCAGGTTCATTTCAGTCCTAGCCACACAAAGAGCACTAAGCATAGAGTGTGAAAACTGAGTTTCCTTGAGAGCTGCTTGGAAGCCTGATGGTGTGTGAAGTTAGTGAGCCAAATGGAGTTGTTCTCCCACAAGAACCACTCGGCTGATCCTTCTTCAATATGCCCTTCACCAACATGCAGTGTTTCCTTGATTGAATTAGCTCTCACACCAATATTTGCGTCTAGAGCCTTTGCATTGAGGGCTATCTGAAAACGGCTGTGGCGCTGAAGTTGCCTGTGAATGTGGAGTTGGTGGCATGTGAAACCCGCATGTGGAGCATTCGTTTGTGTGGGATGCTGACCAAGCTTCATTTCAGTCCTAGGCACACAAAGGGCACTAAGCATAGAGTGTGAAAACTGAGTTTCCTTGAGAGCTGCTTGGAAGCCTGATGGTGTGTGAAGTTAGGGAGCCAAATGGAGTTGTTCTCCCACAAGAACCACTCGGCTGATCCTTCTTCAATATGCCCTTCACCAACATGCAGTGTTTCCTTGATTGAATTAGCTCTCACACCAATATTTGCGTCTAGAACCTTTGCATTGAGGGCTATCTGAAAACGGCTGTGGCGCTGAAGTTGCCTGTGAATGTGGAGTTGGTGGCATGTGAAACCCGCATGTGGAGCATTCGTTTGTGTGGGATGCTCTACCAGGTTCATTCCTAGATAATGCACTCAAAGGGCACTAAGCATAGAGTGTGAAAACTGAGTTTCCTTGAGAGCTGCTTGGAAGCCTGATGGTGTGTGAAGTTAGTGAGCCAAATGGAGTTGTTCTCCCACAAGAACCACTCGGCTGATCCTTCTTCAATATGCCCTTCACCAACATGCAGTGTTTCCTTGATTGAATTAGCTCTCACACCAATATTTGCATCTAGAGCCTTTGCATTGAGGGCTATCTGAAAACGGCTGTGGCGCTGAAGTTGCCTGTGAATGTGGAGTTGGTGGCATGTGAAACCCGCATGTGGAGCATTCGTTTGTGTGGGATGCTCTACCAGGTTCATTTCAGTCCTAGCCATACAAAGGGCACTAAGCATAGAGTGTGAAAACTGAGTTTCCTTGAGAGCTGCTTGGAAGCCTGATGGTGTGTGAAGTTAGTGAGCCAAATGGAGTTGTTCTCCACAAGAACCACTCGGCTGATCCTTCTTCAATATGCCCTTCACCAACATGCAGTGTTTCCTTGATTGAATTAGCTCTCACACCAATATTTGCGTCTAGAGCCTTTGCATTGAGGGCTATCTGAAAACGGCTGTGGCGCTGAAGTTGCCTGTGAATGTGGAGTTGGTGGCATGTGAAACCCGCATGTGAAGCATTGCTTTGTGTGGGATGCTCTACCAGGTTCATTCCTAGATAATGCACTCAAAGTGCACTAAGCATAGAGTGTGGAAACTGAGTTTCCTTGAGAGCTGCTTGGAAGCCTGATGGTGTGTGAAGTTAGTGAGCCAAATGGAGTTGTTCTCCCACAAGAACCACTCGGCTGATCCTTCTTCAATATGCCCTTCACCAACATGCAGTGTTTCCTTGATTGAATTAGCTCTCACACCAATATTTGCGTCTAGAGCCTTTGCATTGAGGGCTATCTGAAAACGGCTGTGGCGCTGAAGTTGCCTGTGAATGTGGAGTTGGTGGCATGTGAAACCCGCATGTGGAGCATTCGTTTGTGTGGGATGCTCTACCAGGTTCATTTCAGTCCTAGCCACACAAAGAGCACTAAGCATAGAGTGTGAAAACTGAGTTTCCTTGAGAGCTGCTTGGAAGCCTGATGGTGTGTGAAGTTAGTGAGCCAAATGGAGTTGTTCTCCCACAAGAACCACTCGGCTGATCCTTCTTCAATATGCCCTTCACCAACATGCAGTGTTTCCTTGATTGAATTAGCTCTCACACCAATATTTGCGTCTAGAGCCTTTGCATTGAGGGCTATCTGAAAACGGCTGTGGCGCTGAAGTTGCCTGTGAATGTGGAGTTGGTGGCATGTGAAACCCGCATGTGGAGCATTCGTTTGTGTGGGATGCTGACCAAGCTTCATTTCAGTCCTAGGCACACAAAGGGCACTAAGCATAGAGTGTGAAAACTGAGTTTCCTTGATAGCTGCTTGGAAGCCTGATGGTGTGTGAAGTTAGGGAGCCAAATGGAGTTGTTCTCCCACAAGAAACACTCGGCTGATCCTTCTTCAATATGCCCTTCACCAACATGCAGTGTTTCCTTGATTGAATTAGCTCTCACACCAATATTTGCGTCTAGAGCCTTTGCATTGAGGGCTATCTGAAAACGGCTGTGGCGCTGAAGTTGCCTGTGAATGTGGAGTTGGTGGCATGTGAAACCCGCATGTGGAGCATTCGTTTGTGTGGGATGCTCTACCAGGTTCATTTCAGTCCTAGCCATACAAAGGGCACTAAACATAGAGTGTGAAAACTGAGTTTCCTTGAGAGCTGCTTGGAAGCCTGGTGGTGTGTGAAGTTAGTGAGACAAATGGAGTTGTTCTCCCACAAGAACCACTCGGCTGATCCTTCTTCAATATGCCCTTCACCAACATGCAGTGTTTCCTTGATTGAATTAGCTCTCACACCAATATTTGCGTCTAGAGCCTTTGCATTGAGGGCTATCTGAAAACGGCTGTGGCGCTGAAGTTGCCTGTGAATGTGGAGTTGGTGGCATGTGAAACCCGCATGTGGAGCATTCGTTTGTGTGGGATGCTCTACCAGGTTCATTCCTAGATAATGCACTCAAAAGGCACTAAGCATAGAGTGTGAAAACTGAGTTTCCTTGAGAGCTGCTTGGAAGCCTGATGGTGTGTGAAGTTAGTGAGCCAAATGGAGTTGTTCTCCCACAAGAACCACTCGGCTGATCCTTCTTCAATATGCCCTTCACCAACATGCAGTGTTTCCTTGATTGAATTACCTCTCACACCAATATTTGCGTCTAGAGCCTTTGCATTGAGGGCTATCTGAAAACGGCTGTGGCGCTGAAGTTGCCTGTGAATGTGGAGTTGGTGGCATGTGAAACCCGCATGTGAAGCATTGCTTTGTGTGGGATGCTCTACCAGGTTCATTCCTAGATAATGCACTCAAAGTGCACTAAGCATAGAGTGTGGAAACTGAGTTTCCTTGAGAGCTGCTTGGAAGCCTGATGGTGTGTGAAGTTAGTGAGCCAAATGGAGTTGTTCTCCCACAAGAACCACTCAGCTGATCCTTCTTCAATATGCCCTTCACCAACATGCAGTGTTTCCTTGATTGAATTAGCTCTCACACCAATATTTGCGTCTAGAGCCTTTGCATTGAGGGCTATCTGAAAACGGCTGTGGCGCTGAAGTTGCCTGTGAATGTGGAGTTGGTGGCATGTGAAACCCGCATGTGGAGCATTCGTTTGTGTGGGATGCTGACCAAGCTTCATTTCAGTCCTAGCCACACAAAGAGAACTAAGCATAGAGTGTGAAAACTGAGTTTCCTTGAGAGCTGCTTGGAAGCCTGATGGTGTGTGAAGTTAGTGAGCCAAATGGAGTTGTTCTCCCACAAGAACCACTCGGCTGATCCTTCTTCAATATGCCCTTCACCAACATGCAGTGTTTCCTTGATTGAATTAGCTCTCACACCAATATTTGCGTCTAGATCCTTTGCATTGAGGGCTATCTGAAAACGGCTGTGGCGCTGAAGTTGCCTGTGAATGTGGAGTTGGTGGCATGTGAAACCCGCATGTGGAGCATTCGTTTGTGTGGGATGCTGACCAAGCTTCATTTCAGTCCTAGGCACACAAAGGGCACTAAGCATATAGTGTGAAAACTGAGTTTCCTTGAGAGCTGCTTGGAAGCCTGATGGTGTGTGAAGTTAGGGAGCCAAATGGAGTTGTTCTCCCACAAGAACCACTCGGCTGATCCTTCTTCAATATGCCCTTCACCAACATGCAGTGTTTCCTTGATTGAATTAGCTCTCACACCAATATTTGCGTCTAGAGCCTTTGCATTGAGGGCGATCTGAAAACGGCTGTGGCGCTGAAGTTGCCTGTGAATGTGGAGTTGGTGGCATGTGAAACCCGCATGTGGAACATTCGTTTGTGTGGGATGCTCTACCAGGTTCATTTCAGTCCTAGCCATAAAGAGGGCACTAAACATAGAGTGTGAAAACTGAGTTTCCTTGAGAGCTGCTTGGAAGCCTGGTGGTGTGTGAAGTTAGTGAGACAAATGGAGTTGTTCTCCCACAAGAACCACTCGGCTGATCCTTCTTCAATATGCCCTTCACCAACATGCAGTGTTTCCTTGATTGAATTAGCTCTCACACCAATATTTGCGTCTAGAGCCTTTGCATTGAGGGCTATCTGAAAACGGCTGTGGCGCTGAAGTTGCATGTGAATGTGGAGTTGGTGACATGTGAAACCCGCATGTGGAGCATTCGTTTGTGTGGGATGCTGACCAAGCTTCATTTCAGTCCTAGCCACACAAAGAGCACTAAGCATAGAGTGTGAAAACTGAGTTTCCTTGAGAGCTGCTTGGAAGCCTGATGGTGTGTGAAGTTAGGGAGCCAAATGGAGTTGTTCTCCCACAAGAACCACTCGGCTGATCCTTCTTCAATATGCCCTTCACCAACATGCAGTGTTTCCTTGATTGAATTAGCTCTCACACCAATATTTGCGTCTAGAACCTTTGCATTGAGGGCTATCTGAAAACGGCTGTGGCGCTGAAGTTGCCTGTGAATGTGGAGTTGGTGGCATGTGAAACCCGCATGTGGAGCATTCGTTTGTGTGGGATGCTCTACCAGGTTCATTCCTAGATAATGCACTCAAAGGGCACTAAGCATAGAGTGTGAAAACTGAGTTTCCTTGAGAGCTGCTTGGAAGCCTGATGGTGTGTGAAGTTAGTGAGCCAAATGGAGTTGTTCTCCCACAAGAACCACTCGGCTGATCCTTCTTCAATATGCCCTTCACCAACATGCAGTGTTTCCTTGATTGAATTAGCTCTCACACCAATATTTGCATCTAGAGCCTTTGCATTGAGGGCTATCTGAAAACGGCTGTGGCGCTGAAGTTGCCTGTGAATGTGGAGTTGGTGGCATGTGAAACCCGCATGTGGAGCATTCGTTTGTGTGGGATGCTCTACCAGGTTCATTTCAGTCCTAGCCATACAAAGGGCACTAAGCATAGAGTGTGAAAACTGAGTTTCCTTGAGAGCTGCTTGGAAGCCTGATGGTGTGTGAAGTTAGTGAGCCAAATGGAGTTGTTCTCCCACAAGAACCACTCGGCTGATCCTTCTTCAATATGCCCTTCACCAACATGCAGTGTTTCCTTGATTGAATTAGCTCTCACACCAATATTTGCGTCTAGAGCCTTTGCATTGAGGGCTATCTGAAAACGGCTGTGGCGCTGAAGTTGCCTGTGAATGTGGAGTTGGTGGCATGTGAAACCCGCATGTGAAGCATTGCTTTGTGTGGGATGCTCTACCAGGTTCATTCCTAGATAATGCACTCAAAGTGCACTAAGCATAGAGTGTGGAAACTGAGTTTCCTTGAGAGCTGCTTGGAAGCCTGATGGTGTGTGAAGTTAGTGAGCCAAATGGAGTTGTTCTCCCACAAGAACCACTCGGCTGATCCTTCTTCAATATGCCCTTCACCAACATGCAGTGTTTCCTTGATTGAATTAGCTCTCACACCAATATTTGCGTCTAGAGCCTTTGCATTGAGGGCTATCTGAAAACGGCTGTGGCGCTGAAGTTGCCTGTGAATGTGGAGTTGGTGGCATGTGAAACCCGCATGTGGAGCATTCGTTTGTGTGGGATGCTCTACCAGGTTCATTTCAGTCCTAGCCACACAAAGAGCACTAAGCATAGAGTGTGAAAACTGAGTTTCCTTGAGAGCTGCTTGGAAGCCTGATGGTGTGTGAAGTTAGTGAGCCAAATGGAGTTGTTCTCCCACAAGAACCACTCGGCTGATCCTTCTTCAATATGCCCTTCACCAACATGCAGTGTTTCCTTGATTGAATTAGCTCTCACACCAATATTTGCGTCTAGAGCCTTTGCATTGAGGGCTATCTGAAAACGGCTGTGGCGCTGAAGTTGCCTGTGAATGTGGAGTTGGTGGCATGTGAAACCCGCATGTGGAGCATTCGTTTGTGTGGGATGCTGACCAAGCTTCATTTCAGTCCTAGGCACACAAAGGGCACTAAGCATAGAGTGTGAAAACTGAGTTTCCTTGAGAGCTGCTTGGAAGCCTGATGGTGTGTGAAGTTAGGGAGCCAAATGGAGTTGTTCTCCCACAAGAACCACTCGGCTGATCCTTCTTCAATATGCCCTTCACCAACATGCAGTGTTTCCTTGATTGAATTAGCTCTCACACCAATATTTGCGTCTAGAGCCTTTGCATTGAGGGCTATCTGAAAACGGCTGTGGCGCTGAAGTTGCCTGTGAATGTGGAGTTGGTGGCATGTGAAACCCGCATGTGGAGCATTCGTTTGTGTGGGATGCTCTACCAGGTTCATTTCAGTCCTAGCCATAAAGAGGGCACTAAACATAGAGTGTGAAAACTGAGTTTCCTTGAGAGCTGCTTGGAAGCCTGGTGGTGTGTGAAGTTAGGGAGCCAAATGGAGTTGTTCTCCCACAAGAACCACTCGGCTGATCCTTCTTCAATATGCCCTTCACCCACATGCAGTGTTTCCTTGATTGAATTAGCTCTCACACCAATATTTGCGTCTAGAGCCTTTGCATTGAGGGCTATCTGAAAACAGCTGTGGCGCTGAAGTTGCCTGTGAATGTGGAGTTGGTGGCATGTGAAACCCGCATGTGGAGCATTCGTTTGTGTGGGATGCTGACCAAGCTTCATTTCAGTCCTAGGCACACAAAGGGCACTAAGCATAGAGTGTGAAAACTGAGTTTCCTTGAGAGCTGCTTGGAAGCCTGATGGTGTGTGAAGTTAGGGAGCCAAATGGAGTTGTTCTCCCACAAGAACCACTCGGCTGATCCTTCTTCAATATGCCCTTCAGCAACATGCAGTGTTTCCTTGATTGAATTAGCTCTCACACCAATATTTGCGTCTAGAGCCTTTGCATTGAGGGCTATCTGAAAACGGCTGTGGCGCTGAAGTTGCCTGTGAATGTGGAGTTGGTGGCATGTGAAACCCGCATGTGGAGCATTCGTTTGTGTGGGATGCTCTACCAGGTTCATTCCTAGATAATGCACTCAAAGGGCACTAAGCATAGAGTGTGAAAACTGAGTTTCCTTGAGAGCTGCTTGGAAGCCTGGTGGTGTGTGAAGTTAGTGAGCCAAATGGAGTTGTTCTCCCACAAGAACCACTCGGCTGATCCTTCTTCAATATGCCCTTCACCAACATGCAGTGTTTCCTTGATTGAATTAGCTCTCACACCAATATTTGCGTCTAGAGCCTTTGCATTGAGGGCTATCTGAAAACGGCTGTGGCGCTGAAGTTGCCTGTGAATGTGGAGTTGGTGGCATGTGAAACCCGCATGTGGAGCATTCGTTTGTGTGGGATGCTCTACCAGGTTCATTCCTAGATAATGCACTCAAAGGGCACTAAACATAGAGTGTGAAAACTGAGTTTCCTTGAGAGCTGCTTGGAAGCCTGATGGTGTGTGAAGTTAGTGAGCCAAATGGAGTTGTTCTCCCACAAGAACCACTCAGCTGATCCTTCTTCAATATGCCCTTCACCAACATGCAGTGTTTCCTTGATTGAATTAGCTCTCACACCAATATTTGCGTCTAGAGCCTTTGCATTGAGGGCTATCTGAAAACGGCTGTGGCGCTGAAGTTGCCTGTGAATGTGGAGTTGGTGGCATGTGAAACCCGCATGTGGAGCATTCGTTTGTGTGGGATGCTCTACCAGGTTCATTCCTAGATTATGCACTCAAAGGGCACTAAGCATAGAGTGTGAAAACTGAGTTTCCTTGAGAGCTGCTTGGAAGCCTGATGGTGTGTGAAGTTAGGGAGCCAAATGGAGTTGTTCTCCCACAAGAACCACTCGGCTGATCCTTCTTCAATATGCCCTTCACCAACATGCAGTGTTTCCTTGATTGAATTAGCTCTCACACCAATATTTGCGTCTAGAGCCTTTGCATTGAGGGCTATCTGAAAACGGCTGTGGCGCTGAAGTTGCCTGTGAATGTGGAGTTGGTGGCATGTGAAACCCGCATGTGGAGCATTCGTTTGTGTGGGATGCTGACCAAGCTTCATTTCAGTCCTAGGCACACAAAGGGCACTAAGCATAGAGTGTGAAAACTGAGTTTCCTTGAGAGCTGCTTGGAAGCCTGATGGTGTGTGAAGTTAGTGAGCCAAATGGAGTTGTTCTCCCACAAGAACCACTCGGCTGATCCTTCTTCAATATGCCCTTCACCAACATGCAGTGTTTCCTTGATTGAATTAGCTCTCACACCAATATTTGCGTCTAGAGCCTTTGCATTGAGGGCTATCTGAAAACGGCTGTGGCGCTGAAGTTGCCTGTGAATGTGGAGTTGGTGGCATGTGAAACCCGCATGTGGAGCATTCGTTTGTGTGGGATGCTCTACCAGGTTCATTCCTAGATAATGCACTCAAAGCGCACTAAGCATAGAGTGTGAAAACTGAGTTTCCTTGAGAGCTGCTTGGAAGCCTGATGGTGTGTGAAGTTAGGGAGCCAAATGGAGTTGTTCTCCCACAAGAACCACTCGGCTGATCCTTCTTCAATATGCTCTTCACCAACATGCAGTGTTTCCTTGATTGAATTAGCTCTCACACCAATATTTGCGTCTAGAGCCTTTGCATTGAGGGTTATCTGAAAACAGCTGTGGCGCTGAAATTGCCTGTGAATGTGGAGTTGGTGGCATGTGAAACCCGCATGTGGAGCATTCGTTTGTGTGGGATGCTGACCAAGCTTCATTTCAGTCCTAGGCACACAAAGGGCACTAAGCATAGAGTGTGAAAACTGAGTTTCCTTGAGAGCTGCTTGGAAGCCTGATGGTGTGTGAAGTTAGTGAGCCAAATGGAGTTGTTCTCCCACAAGAACCACTCGGCTGATCCTTCTTCAATATGCCCTTCACCAACATGCAGTGTTTCCTTGATTGAATTAGCTCTCACACCAATATTTGCGTCTAGAGCCTTTGCATTGAGGGCTATCTGAAAACGGCTGTGGCGCTGAAGTTGCCTGTGAATGTGGAGTTGGTGGCATGTGAAACCCGCATGTGGAGCATTCGTTTGTGTGGGATGCTCTACCAGGTTCATTTCAGTCCTAGATTATGCACTCAAAGGGCACTAAGCATAGAGTGTGAAAACTGAGTTTCCTTGAGAGCTGCTTGGAAGCCTGATGGTGTGTGAAGTTAGTGAGCCAAATGGAGTTGTTCTCCCACAAGAACCACTCGGCTGATCCTTCTTCAATATGCCCTTCACCAACATGCAGTGTTTCCTTGATTGAATTAGCTCTCACACCAATATTTGCGTCTAGAGCCTTTGCATTGAGGGCTATCTGAAAACGGCTGTGGCGCTGAAGTTGCCTGTGAATGTGGAGTTGGTGGCATGTGAAACCCGCATGTGGAGCATTCGTTTGTGTGGGATGTTCTACCAGGTTCTTTCCTAGATAATGCACTCAAAGGGCACTAAGCATAGAGTGTGAAAACTGAGTTTCCTTGAGAGCTGCTTGGAAGCCTGATGGTGTGTGAAGTTAGGGAGCCAAATGGAGTTGTTCTCCCACAAGAACCACTCGGCTGATCCTTCTTCAATATGCCCTTCACCAACATGCAGTGTTTCCTTGATTGAATTAGCTCTCACACCAATATTTGCGTCTAGAGCCTTTGCATTGAGGGCTATCTGAAAACGGCTGTGGCGCTGAAGTTGCCTGTGAATGTGGAGTTGGTGGCATGTGAAACCCGCATGTGGAGCATTCGTTTGTGTGGGATGCTCTACCAGGTTCATTCCTAGATAATGCACTCAAAGGGCACTAAGCATAGAGTGTGAAAACTGAGTTTCCTTGAGAGCTGCTTGGAAGCCTGGTGGTGTGTGAAGTTAGTGAGCCAAATGGAGTTGTTCTCCCACAAGAACCACTCGGCTGATCCTTCTTCAATATGCCCTTCACCAACATGCAGTGTTTCCTTGATTGAATTAGCTCTCACACCAATATTTGCGTCTAGAGCCTTTGCATTGAGGGCTATCTGAAAACGGCTGTGGCGCTGAAGTTGCCTGTGAATGTGGAGTTGGTGGCATGTGAAACCCGCATGTGGAGCATTCGTTTGTGTGGGATGCTCTACCAGGTTCATTCCTAGATAATGCACTCAAAGGGCACTAAACATAGAGTGTGAAAACTGAGTTTCCTTGAGAGCTGCTTGGAAGCCTGATGGTGTGTGAAGTTAGTGAGCCAAATGGAGTTGTTCTCCCACAAGAACCACTCGGCTGATCCTTCTTTAATATGCCCTTCACCAACATGCAGTGTTTCCTTGATTGAATTAGCTCTCACACCAATATTTGCGTCTAGAACCTTTGCATTGAGGGCTATCTGAAAACGGCTGTGGCGCTGAAGTTGCCTGTGAATGTGGAGTTGGTGGCATGTGAAACCCGCATGTGGAGCATTCGTTTGTGTGGGATGCTCTACCAGGTTCATTCCTAGATTATGCACTCAAAGGGCACTAAGCATAGAGTGTGAAAACTGAGTTTCCTTGAGAGCTGCTTGGAAGCCTGATGGTGTGTGAAGTTAGGGAGCCAAATGGAGTTGTTCTCCCACAAGAACCACTCGGCTGATCCTTCTTCAATATGCCCTTCACCAACATGCAGTGTTTCCTTGATTGTATTAGCTCTCACACCAATATTTGCGTCTAGAGCCTTTGCATTGAGGGCTATCTGAAAACGGCTGTGGCGCTGAAGTTGCCTGTGAATGTGGAGTTGGTGGCATGTGAAACCCGCATGTGGAGCATTCGTTTGTGTGGGATGCTGACCAAGCTTCATTTCAGTCCTAGGCACACAAAGGGCACTAAGCATAGAGTGTGAAAACTGAGTTTCCTTGAGAGCTGCTTGGAAGCCTGATGGTGTGTGAAGTTAGTGAGCCAAATGGAGTTGTTCTCCCACAAGAACCACTCGGCTGATCCTTCTTCAATATGCCCTTCACCAACATGCAGTGTTTCCTTGATTGAATTAGCTCTCACACCAATATTTGCGTCTAGAGCCTTTGCATTGAGGGCTATCTGAAAACGGCTGTGGCGCTGAAGTTGCCTGTGAATGTGGAGTTGGTGGCATGTGAAACCCGCATGTGGAGCATTCGTTTGTGTGGGATGCTCTACCAGGTTCATTCCTAGATAATGCACTCAAAGCGCACTAAGCATAGAGTGTGAAAACTGAGTTTCCTTGAGAGCTGCTTGGAAGCCTGATGGTGTGTGAAGTTAGGGAGCCAAATGGAGTTGTTCTCCCACAAGAACCACTCGGCTGATCCTTCTTCAATATGCTCTTCACCAACATGCAGTGTTTCCTTGATTGAATTAGCTCTCACACCAATATTTGCGTCTAGAGCCTTTGCATTGAGGGTTATCTGAAAACAGCTGTGGCGCTGAAATTGCCTGTGAATGTGGAGTTGGTGGCATGTGAAACCCGCATGTGGAGCATTCGTTTGTGTGGGATGCTGACCAAGCTTCATTTCAGTCCTAGGCACACAAAGGGCACTAAGCATAGAGTGTGAAAACTGAGTTTCCTTGAGAGCTGCTTGGAAGCCTGATGGTGTGTGAAGTTAGTGAGCCAAATGGAGTTGTTCTCCCACAAGAACCACTCGGCTGATCCTTCTTCAATATGCCCTTCACCAACATGCAGTGTTTCCTTGATTGAATTAGCTCTCACACCAATATTTGCGTCTAGAGCCTTTGCATTGAGGGCTATCTGAAAACGGCTGTGGCGCTGAAGTTGCCTGTGAATGTGGAGTTGGTGGCATGTGAAACCCGCATGTGGAGCATTCGTTTGTGTGGGATGCTCTACCAGGTTCATTTCAGTCCTAGATTATGCACTCAAAGGGCACTAAGCATAGAGTGTGAAAACTGAGTTTCCTTGAGAGCTGCTTGGAAGCCTGATGGTGTGTGAAGTTAGTGAGCCAAATGGAGTTGTTCTCCCACAAGAACCACTCGGCTGATCCTTCTTCAATATGCCCTTCACCAACATGCAGTGTTTCCTTGATTGAATTAGCTCTCACACCAATATTTGCGTCTAGAGCCTTTGCATTGAGGGCTATCTGAAAACGGCTGTGGCGCTGAAGTTGCCTGTGAATGTGGAGTTGGTGGCATGTGAAACCCGCATGTGGAGCATTCGTTTGTGTGGGATGTTCTACCAGGTTCTTTCCTAGATAATGCACTCAAAGGGCACTAAGCATAGAGTGTGAAAACTGAGTTTCCTTGAGAGCTGCTTGGAAGCCTGATGGTGTGTGAAGTTAGTGAGCCAAATGGAGTTGTTCTCCCACAAGAACCACTCGGCTGATCCTTCTTCAATATGCCCTTCACCAACATGCAGTGTTTCCTTGATTGAATTAGCTCTCACACCAATATTTGCGTCTAGAGCCTTTGCATTGAGGGCTATCTGAAAACGGCTGTGGCGCTGAAGTTGCCTGTGAATGTGGAGTTGGTGGCATGTGAAACCCGCATGTGGAGCATTCGTTTGTGTGGGATGCTCTACCAGGTTCATTCCTAGATAATGCACTCAAAGGGCACTAAGCATAGAGTGTGAAAACTGAGTTTCCTTGAGAGCTGCTTGGAAGCCTGGTGGTGTGTGAAGTTAGTGAGCCAAATGGAGTTGTTCTCCCACAAGAACCACTCGGCTGATCCTTCTTCAATATGCCCTTCACCAACATGCAGTGTTTCCTTGATTGAATTAGCTCTCACACCAATATTTGCGTCTAGAGCCTTTGCATTGAGGGCTATCTGAAAACGGCTGTGGCGCTGAAGTTGCCTGTGAATGTGGAGTTGGTGGCATGTGAAACCCGCATGTGGAACATTCGTTTGTGTGGGATGCTCTACCAGGTTCATTCCTAGATAATGCACTCAAAGGGCACTAAACATAGAGTGTGAAAACTGAGTTTCCTTGAGAGCTGCTTGGAAGCCTGATGGTGTGTGAAGTTAGTGAGCCAAATGGAGTTGTTCTCCCACTAGAACCACTCAGCTGATCCTTCTTCAATATGCCCTTCACCAACATGCAGTGTTTCCTTGATTGAATTAGCTCTCACACCAATATTTGCGTCTAGAGCCTTTGCATTGAGGGCTATCTGAAAACGGCTGTGGCGCTGAAGTTGCCTGTGAATGTGGAGTTGGTGGCATGTGAAACCCGCATGTGGGGCATTCGTTTGTGTGGGATGCTCTACCAGGTTCATTCCTAGATTATGCACTCAAAGGGCACTAAGCATAGAGTGTGAAAACTGAGTTTCCTTGAGAGCTGCTTGGAAGCCTGATGGTGTGTGAAGTTAGTGAGCCAAATGGAGTTGTTCTCCCACAAGAACCACTCGGCTGATCCTTCTTCAATATGCCCTTCACCAACATGCAGTGTTTCCTTGATTGTATTAGCTCTCACACCAATATTTGCGTCTAGAGCCTTTGCATTGAGGGCTATCTGAAAACGGCTGTGGCGCTGAAGTTGCCTGTGAATGTGGAGTTGGTGGCATGTGAAACCCGCATGTGGAGCATTCGTTTGTGTGGGATGCTGACCAAGCATCATTTCAGTCCTAGGCACGCAAAGGGCACTAAGCATAGAGTGTGAAAACTGAGTTTCCTTGAGAGCTGCTTGGAAGCCTGATGGTGTGTGAAGTTAGGGAGCCAAATGGAGTTGTTCTCCCACAAGAACCACTCGGCTGATCCTTCTTCAATATGCCCTTCACCAACATGCAGTGTTTCCTTGATTGAATTAGCTCTCACACCAATATTTGCATCTAGAGCCTTTGCATTGAGGGCTATCTGAAAACGGCTGTGGCGCTGAAGTTGCCTGTGAATGTGGAGTTGGTGGCATGTGAAACCCGCATGTGGAGCATTCGTTTGTGTGGGATGCTCTACCAGGTTCATTTCAGTCCTAGCCATACAAAGGGCACTAAGCATAGAGTGTGAAAACTGAGTTTCCTTGAGAGCTGCTTGGAAGCCTGATGGTGTGTGAAGTTAGTGAGCCAAATGGAGTTGTTCTCCCACAAGAACCACTCGGCTGATCCTTCTTCAATATGCCCTTCACCAACATGCAGTGTTTCCTTGATTGAATTAGCTCTCACACCAATATTTGCGTCTAGAGCCTTTGCATTGAGGGCTATCTGAAAACGGCTGTGGCGCTGAAGTTGCCTGTGAATGTGGAGTTGGTGGCATGTGAAACCCGCATGTGAAGCATTGGTTTGTGTGGGATGCTCTACCAGGTTCATTCCTAGATAATGCACTCAAAGTGCACTAAGCATAGAGTGTGGAAACTGAGTTTCCTTGAGAGCTGCTTGGAAGCCTGATGGTGTGTGAAGTTAGTGAGCCAAATGGAGTTGTTCTCCCACAAGAACCACTCAGCTGATCCTTCTTCAATATGCCCTTCACCAACATGCAGTGTTTCCTTGATTGAATTAGCTCTCACACCAATATTTGCGTCTAGAGCCTTTGCATTGAGGGCTATCTGAAAACGGCTGTGGCGCTGAAGTTGCCTGTGAATGTGGAGTTGGTGGCATGTGAAACCCGCATGTGGAGCATTCGTTTGTGTGGGATGCTGACCAAGCTTCATTTCAGTCCTAGGCACACAACGGGCACTAAGCATAGAGTGTGAAAACTGAGTTTCCTTGAGAGCTGCTTGGAAGCCTGATGGTGTGTGAAGTTAGTGAGCCAAATGGAGTTGTTCTCCCACAAGAACCACTCGGCTGATCCTTCTTCAATATGCCCTTCACCAACATGCAGTGTTTCCTTGATTGAATTAGCTCTCACACCAATATTTGCGTCTAGAGCCTTTGCATTGAGGGCTATCTGAAAACGGCTGTGGCGCTGAAGTTGCCTGTGAATGTGGAGTTGGTGGCATGTGAAACCCGCATGTGGAGCATTCGTTTGTGTGGGATGCTGACCAAGCTTCATTTCAGTCCTAGGCACACAAAGGGCACTAAGCATAGAGTGTGAAAACTGAGTTTCCTTGAGAGCTGCTTGGAAGCCTGATGGTGTGTGAAGTTAGTGAGCCAAATGGAGTTGTTCTCCCACAAGAACCACTCGGCTGATCCTTCTTCAATATGCCCTTCACCAACATGCAGTGTTTCCTTGATTGAATTAGCTCTCACACCAATATTTGCGTCTAGAGCCTTTGCATTGAGGGCTATCTGAAAACGGCTTTGGCGCTGAAGTTGCCTGTGAATGTGGAGTTGGTGGCATGTGAAACCCGCATGTGGAGCATTCGTTTGTGTGGGATGCTCTACCAGGTTCATTTCAGTCCTAGCCATAAAGAGGGCACTAAGCATAGAGTGTGAAAACTGAGTTTCCTTGAGAGCTGCTTGGAAGCCTGATGGTGTGTGAAGTTAGTGAGCCAAATGGAGTTGTTCTCCCACAAGAACCACTCGGCTGATCCTTCTTCAATATGCCCTTCACCAACATGCAGTGTTTCCTTGATTGAATTAGCTCTCACACCAATATTTGCGTCTAGAGCCTTTGCATTGAGGGCTATCTGAAAACGGCTGTGGCGCTGAAGTTGCCTGTGAATGTGGAGTTGGTGGCATGTGAAACCCGCATGTGGAGCATTCGTTTGTGTGGGATGCTGACCAAGCTTCATTTCAGTCCTAGGCACACAAAGGGCACTAAGCATAGAGTGTGAAAACTGAGTTTCCTTGAGAGCTGCTTGGAAGCCTGATGGTGTGTGAAGTTAGGGAGCCAAATGGAGTTGTTCTCCCACAAGAACCACTCGGCTGATCCTTCTTCAATATGCCCTTCACCAACATGCAGTGTTTCCTTGATTGAATTAGCTCTCACACCAATATTTGCGTCTAGAGCCTTTGCATTGAGGGCTATCTGAAAACGGCTGTGGCGCTGAAGTTGCCTGTGAATGTGGAGTTGGTGGCATGTGAAACCCGCATGTGAAGCATTGGTTTGTGTGGGATGCTCTACCAGGTTCATTCCTAGATAATGCACTCAAAGGGCACTAAGCATAGAGTGTGGATACTGAGTTTCCTTGAGAGCTGCTTGGAAGCCTGATGGTGTGTGAAGTTAGTGAGCCAAATGGAGTTGTTCTCCCACAAGAACCACTCGGCTGATCCTTCTTCAATATGCCCTTCACCAACATGCAGTGTTTCCTTGATTGAATTAGCTCTCACACCAATATTTGCGTCTAGAGCCTTTGCATTGAGGGCTATCTGAAAACGGCTGTGGCGCTGAAGTTGCCTGTGAATGTGGAGTTGGTGGCATGTGAAACCCGCATGTGGAGCATTCGTTTGTGTGGGATGCTGACCAAGCTTCATTTCAGTCCTAGGCACACAAAGGGCACTAAGCATAGAGTGTGAAAACTGAGTTTCCTTGAGAGCTGCTTGGAAGCCTGATGGTGTGTGAAGTTAGGGAGCCAAATGGAGTTGTTCTCCCACAAGAACCACTCGGCTGATCCTTCTTCAATATGCCCTTCACCAACATGCAGTGTTTCCTTGATTGAATTAGCTCTCACACCAATATTTGCGTCTAGAGCCTTTGCATTGAGGGCTATCTGAAAACGGCTGTGGCGCTGAAGTTGCCTGTGAATGTGGAGTTGGTGGCATGTGAAACCCGCATGTGGAGCATTCGTTTGTGTGGGATGCTCTACCAGGTTCATTTCAGTCCTAGCCATAAAGAGGGCACTAAGCATAGAGTGTGAAAACTGAGTTTCCTTGAGAGCTGCTTGGAAGCCTGATGGTGTGTGAAGTTAGTGAGCCAAATGGAGTTGTTCTCCCACAAGAACCACTCGGCTGATCCTTCTTCAATATGCCCTTCACCAACATGCAGTGTTTCCTTGATTGAATTAGCTCTCACACCAATATTTGCGTCTAGAGCCTTTGCATTGAGGGCTATCTGAAAACGGCTGTGGCGCTGAAGTTGCCTGTGAATGTGGAGTTGGTGGCATGTGAAACCCGCATGTGGAGCATTCGTTTGTGTGGGATGCTGACCAAGCTTCATTTCAGTCCTAGGCACACAAAGGGCACTAAGCATAGAGTGTGAAAATTGAGTTTCCTTGAGAGCTGCTTGGAAGCCTGATGGTGTGTGAAGTTAGTGAGCCAAATGGAGTTGTTCTCCCACAAGAACCACTCGGCTGATCCTTCTTCAATATGCCCTTCACCAACATGCAGTGTTTCCTTGATTGAATTAGCTCTCACACCAATATTTGCGTCTAGAGCCTTTGCATTGAGGGCTATCTGAAAACGGCTGTGGCGCTGAAGTTGCCTGTGAATGTGGAGTTGGTGGCATGTGAAACCCGCATGTGAAGCATTGGTTTGTGTGGGATGCTCTACCAGGTTCATTCCTAGATAATGCACTCAAAGGGCACTAAGCATAGAGTGTGAAAACTGAGTTTCCTTGAGAGCTGCTTGGAAGCCTGATGGTGTGTGAAGTTAGTGAGCCAAATGGAGTTGTTCTCCCACAAGAACCACTCGGCTGATCCTTCTTCAATATGCCCTTCACCAACATGCAGTGTTTCCTTGATTGAATTAGCTCTCACACCAATATTTGCGTCTAGAGTCTTTGCATTGAGGGCTATCTGAAAACGGCTGTGGCGCTGAAGTTGCCTGTGAATGTGGAGTTGGTGGCATGTGAAACCCGCATGTGGAGCATTCGTTTGTGTGGGATGTTCTACCAGGTTCATTCCTAGATAATGCACTCAAAGGGCACTAAACATAGAGTGTGAAAACTGAGTTTCCTTGAGAGCTGCTTGGAAGCCTGATGGTGTGTGAAGTTAGGGAGCCAAATGGAGTTGTTCTCCCACAAGAACCACTCGGCTGATCCTTCTTCAATATGCCCTTCACCAACATGCAGTGTTTCCTTGATTGAATTAGCTCTCACAACAATATTTGCGTCTAGAGCCTTTGCATTGAGGGCTATCTGAAAACGGCTGTGGCGCTGAAGTTGCCTGTGAATGTGGAGTTGGTGGCATGTGAAACCCGCATGTGGAGCATTCGTTTGTGTGGGATGCTGACCAAGCTTCATTTCAGTCCTAGCCACACAAAGTGAGCACTAAGCATAGAGTGTGAAAACTGAGTTTCCTTGAGAGCTGCTTGGAAGCCTGATGGTGTGTGAAGTTAGTGAGCCAAATGGAGTTGTTCTCCCACAAGAACCACTCGGCTGATCCTTCTTCAATATGCCCTTCACCAACATGCAGTGTTTCCTTGATTGAATTAGCTCTCACACCAATATTTGCGTCTAGAGCCTTTGCATTGAGGGCTATCTGAAAACGGCTGTGGCGCTGAAGTTGCCTGTGAATGTGAGTTGGTGGCATGTGAAACCCGCATGTGGAGCATTCGTTTGTGTGGGATGCTGACCAACCTTCATTTCAGTCCTAGCCACACAAAGAGCACTAAGCATAGAGTGTGAAAACTGAGTTTCCTTGAGAGCTGCTTGGAAGCCTGATGGTGTGTGAGTTCGTGAGCCAAATGGAGTTGTTCTCCCACAAGAACCACTCGGCTGATCCTTCTTCAATATGCCCTTCACCAACATGCAGTGTTTCCTTGATTGAATTAGCTCTCACACCAATATTTGCGTCTAGAGCCTTTGCATTGAGGGCTATCTGAAAACGGCTGTGGCGCTGAAGTTGCCTGTGAATGTGAGTTGGTGGCATGTGAAACCCGCATGTGGAGCATTCGTTTGTGTGGGATGCTCTTCCAGGTTCATTCCTAGATAATGCACTCAAAGGGCACTAAGCATAGAGTGTGAAAACTGAGTTTCCTTGAGAGCTGCTTGGAAGCCTGATGGTGTGTGAAGTTAGTGAGCCAAATGGAGTTGTTCTCCCACAAGAACCACTCAGGCTGATCCTTCTTCAATATGCCCTTCACCAACATGCAGTGTTTCCTTGATTGAATTAGCTCTCACACCAATATTTGCGTCTAGAGCCTTTGCATTGAGGGCTATCTGAAAACGGCTGTGGCGCTGAAGTTGCCTGTGAATGTGGAGTTGGTGGCATGTGAAACCCGCATGTGGAGCATTCGTTTGTGTGGGATGCTGACCAAGCTTCATTTCAGTCCTAGCCACACAAAGAGCACTAAGCATAGAGTGTGAAAACTGAGTTTCCTTGAGAGCTGCTTGGAAGCCTGATGGTGTGTGAAGTTAGGGAGCCAAATGGAGTTGTTCTCCCAGAAGAACCACTCGGCTGATCCTTCTTCAATATGCCCTTCACCAACATGCAGTGTTTCCTTGATTGAATTAGCTCTCACACCAATATTTGCGTCTAGAGCCTTTGCATTGAGGCTATCTGAAAACGGCTGTGGCGCTGAAGTTGCCTGTGAATGTGGAGTTGGTGGCATGTGAAACCCGCATGTGGAGCATTCGTTTGTGTGGGATGCTGACCAACCTTCATTTCAGTCCTAGCCACACAAATGGCACTAAGCATAGAGTGTGAAAACTGAGTTTCCTTGAGAGCTGCTTGGAAGCCTGATGGTGTGTGAAGTTAGTGAGCCAAATGGAGTTGTTCTCCCACAAGAACCACTCGGCTGATCCTTCTTCAATATGCCCTTCACCAACATGCAGTGTTTCCTTGATTGAATTAGCTCTCACACCAATATTTGCGTCTAGAGCCTTTGCATTGAGGGCTATCTGAAAACGGCTGTGGCGCTGAAGTTGCCTGTGAATGTGGAGTTGGTGGCATGTGAAACCCGCATGTGGAGCATTCGTTTGTGTGGGATGCTCTACCAGGTTCATTCCTAGATAATGCACTCAAAGGGCACTAAGCATAGAGTGTGAAAACTGAGTTTCCTTGAGAGCTGCTTGGAAGCCTGATGGTGTGTGAAGTTAGTGAGCCAAATGGAGTTGTTCTCCCACAAGAACCACTCGGCTGATCCTTCTTCAATATGCCCTTCACCAACATGCAGTGTTTCCTTGATTGAATTAGCTCTCACACCAATATTTGCGTCTAGAGCCTTTGCATTGAGGGCTATCTGAAAACGGCTGTGGCGCTGAAGTTGCCTGTGAATGTGGAGTTGGTGGCATGAGAAACCCGCATGTGGAGCATTCGTTTGTGTGGGATGCTCTACCAGGTTCATTCCTAGATAATGCACTCAAAGGGCACTAAACATAGAGTGTGAAAACTGAGTTTCCTTGAGAGCTGCTTGGAAGCCTGATGGTGTGTGAAGTTAGGGAGCCAAATGGAGTTGTTCTCCCACAAGAACCACTCGACTGATCCTTCTTCAATATGCCCTTCACCAACATGCAGTGTTTCCTTGATTGAATTAGCTCTCACACCAATATTTGCGTCTAGAGCCTTTGCATTGAGGGCTATCTGAAAACGGCTGTGGCGCTGAAGTTGCCTGTGAATGTGGAGTTGGTGGCATGTGAAACCCGCATGTGGAGCATTCGTTTGTGTGGGATGCTGACCAACCTTCATTTCAGTCCTAGCCACACAAATGGCACTAAGCATAGAGTGTGAAAACTGAGTTTCCTTGAGAGCTGCTTGGAAGCCTGATGGTGTGTGAAGTTAGTGAGCCAAATGGAGTTGTTCTCCCACAAGAACCACTCGGCTGATCCTTCTTCAATATGCCCTTCACCAACATGCAGTGTTTCCTTGATTGAATTAGCTCTCACACCAATATTTGCGTCTAGAGCCTTTGCATTGAGGGCTATCTGAAAACGGCTGTGGCGCTGAAGTTGCCTGTGAATGTGGAGTTGGTGGCATGTGAAACCCGCATGTGGAGCATTCGTTTGTGTGGGATGCTCTACCAGGTTCATTCCTAGATAATGCACTCAAAGGGCACTAAGCATAGAGTGTGAAAACTGAGTTTCCTTGAGAGCTGCTTGGAAGCCTGATGGTGTGTGAAGTTAGTGAGCCAAATGGAGTTGTTCTCCCACAAGAACCACTCGGCTGATCCTTCTTCAATATGCCCTTCACCAACATGCAGTGTTTCCTTGATTGAATTAGCTCTCACACCAATATTTGCGTCTAGAGCCTTTGCATTGAGGGCTATCTGAAAACGGCTGTGGCGCTGAAGTTGCCTGTGAATGTGGAGTTGGTGGCATGAGAAACCCGCATGTGGAGCATTCGTTTGTGTGGGATGCTCTACCAGGTTCATTCCTAGATAATGCACTCAAAGGGCACTAAACATAGAGTGTGAAAACTGAGTTTCCTTGAGAGCTGCTTGGAAGCCTGATGGTGTGTGAAGTTAGGGAGCCAAATGGAGTTGTTCTCCCACAAGAACCACTCGACTGATCCTTCTTCAATATGCCCTTCACCAACATGCAGTGTTTCCTTGATTGAATTAGCTCTCACACCAATATTTGCGTCTAGAGCCTTTGCATTGAGGGCTATCTGAAAACGGCTGTGGCGCTGAAGTTGCCTGTGAATGTGGAGTTGGTGGCATGTGAAACCCGCATGTGGAGCATTCGTTTGTGTGGGATGCTGACCAAGCTTCATTTCAGTCCTAGGCACACAAAGGGCATTAAGCATAGAGTGTGAAAACTGAGTTTCCTTGAGAGCTGCTTGGAAGCCAGATGGTGTGTGAAGTTAGGGAGCCAAATGGAGTTGTTCTCCCACAAGAACCACTCGGCTGATCCTTCTTCAATATGCCCTTCACCAACATGCAGTGTTTCCTTGATTGAATTAGCTCTCACACCAATATTTGCGTCTAGAGCCTTTGCATTGAGGGCTATCTGAAAACGGCTGTGGCGCTGAAGTTGCCTGTGAATGTGGAGTTGGTGGCATGTGAAACCCGCATGTGGAGCATTCGTTTGTGTGGGATGCTCTACCAGGTTCATTCCTAGATAATGCACTCAAAGGGCACTAAGCATAGAGTGTGAAAACTGAGTTTCCTTGAGAGCTGCTTGGAAGCCTGATGGTGTGTGAAGTTAGTGAGCCAAATGGAGTTGTTCTCCCACAAGAACCACTCGGCTGATCCTTCTTCAATATGCCCTTCACCAACATGCAGTGTTTCCTTGATTGAATTAGCTCTCACACCAATATTTGCGTCTAGAGCCTTTGCATTGAGGGCTATCTGAAAACGGCTGTGGCGCTGAAGTTGCCTGTGAATGTGGAGTTGGTGGCATGTGAAACCCGCATGTGGAGCATTCGTTTGTGTGGGATACTCTACCAGGTTCATTCCTAGATAATGCACTCAAAGGGCACTAAGCATAGAGTGTGAAAACTGAGTTTCCTTGAGAGCTGCTTGGAAGCCTGATGGTGTGTGAAGTTAGTGAGCCAAATGGAGTTGTTCTCCCACAAGAACCACTCGGCTGATCCTTCTTCAATATGCCCTTCACCAACATGCAGTGTTTCCTTGATTGAATTAGCTCTCACACCAATATTTGCGTCTAGAGCCTTTGCATTGAGGGCTATCTGAAAACGGCTGTGGCGCTGAAGTTGCCTGTGAATGTGGAGTTGGTGGCAAGTGAAACCCGCATGTGGAGCATTCGTTTGTGTGGAATGCTCTACCAGGTTCATTTCAGCCCTAGCCATACAAAGGGCACTAAGCATAGAGTGTGAAAACTGAGTTTCCTTGAGAGCTGCTTGGAAGCCTGATGGTGTGTGAAGTTAGTGAGCCAAATGGAGTTGTTCTCCCACAAGAACCACTCGGCTGATCCTTCTTCAATATGCCCTTCACCAACATGCAGTGTTTCCTTGATTGAATTAGCTCTCACACCAATATTTGCGTCTAGAGCCTTTGCATTGAGGGCTATCTGAAAACGGCTGTGGCGCTGAAGTTGCCTGTGAATGTGGAGTTGGTGGCATGTGAAACCCGCATGTGGAGCATTCGTTTGTGTGGGATGCTGACCAAGCTTCATTTCAGTCCTAGGCACACAAAGGGCATTAAGCATAGAGTGTGAAAACTGAGTTTCCTTGAGAGCTGCTTGGAAGCCTGATGGTGTGTGAAGTTAGTGAGCCAAATGGAGTTGTTCTCCCACAAGAACCACTCGGCTGATCCTTCTTCAATATGCCCTTCACCAACATGCAGTGTTTCCTTGATTGAATTAGCTCTCACACCAATATTTGCATCTAGAGCCTTTGCATTGTGGGCTATCTGAAAACGGCTGTGGCGCTGAAGTTGCCTGTGAATGTGGAGTTGGTGGCATGTGAAACCCGCATGTGGAGCATTCGTTTGTGTGGGATGCTCTACCAGGTTCATTCCTAGATACTGCACTCAAAGGGCACTAAGCATAGAGTGTGAAAACTGAGTTTCCTTGAGAGCTGCTTGGAAGCCTGATGGTGTGTGAAGTTAGGGAGCCAAATGGAGTTGTTCTCCCACAAGAACCACTCGGCTGATCCTTCTTCAATATGCCCTTCACCAACATGCAGTGTTTCCTTGATTGAATTAGCTCTCACACCAATATTTGCGTCTAGAGCCTTTGCATTGAGGGCTATCTGAAAACGGCTGTGGCGCTGAAGTTGCCTGTGAATGTGGAGTTGGTGGCATGTGAAACCCGCATGTGGAGCATTCGTTTGTGTGGGATGCTCTACCAGGTTCATTCCTAGATAATGCACTCAAAGGGCACTAAGCATAGAGTGTGAAAACTGAGTTTCCTTGAGAGCTGCTTGGAAGCCTGATGGTGTGTGAAGTTAGTGAGCCAAATGGAGTTGTTCTCCCACAAGAACCACTCGGCTGATCTTTCTTCAATATGCCCTTCACCAACATGCAGTGTTTCCTTGATTGAATTAGCTCTCACACCAATATTTGCGTCTAGAGCCTTTGCTTTGAGGGCTATCTGAAAACGGCTGTGGCGCTGAAGTTGCCTGTGAATGTGGAGTTGGTGGCAAGTGAAACCCGCATGTGGAGCATTCGTTTGTGTGGGATGCTCTACCAGGTTCATTTCAGTCCTAGCCATACAAAGGGCACTAAGCATAGAGTGTGAAAACTGAGTTTCCTTGAGAGCTGCTTGGAAGCCTGATGGTGTGTGAAGTTAGTGAGCCAAATGGAGTTGTTCTCCCACAAGAACCACTCGGCTGATCCTTCTTCAATATGCCCTTCACCAACATGCAGTGTTTCCTTGATTGAATTAGCTCTCACACCAATATTTGCGTCTAGAGCCTTTGCATTGAGGGCTATCTGAAAACGGCTGTGGCGCTGAAGTTGCCTGTGAATGTGGAGTTGGTGGCATGTGAAACCCGCATGTGGAGCATTCGTTTGTGTGGGATACTCTACCAGGTTCATTCCTAGATAATGCACTCAAAGGGCACTAAGCATAGAGTGTGAAAACTGAGTTTCCTTGAGAGCTGCTTGGAAGCCTGATGGTGTGTGAAGTTAGTGAGCCAAATGGAGTTGTTCTCCCACAAGAACCACTCGGCTGATCCTTCTTCAATATGCCCTTCACCAACATGCAGTGTTTCCTTGATTGAATTAGCTCTCACACCAATATTTGCGTCTAGAGCCTTTGCATTGAGGGCTATCTGAAAACGGCTGTGGCGCTGAAGTTGCCTGTGAATGTGGAGTTGGTGGCAAGTGAAACCCGCATGTGGAGCATTCGTTTGTGTGGGATGCTCTACCAGCTTCATTTCAGTCCTAGCCATACAAAGGGCACTAAGCATAGAGTGTGAAAACTGAGTTTCCTTGAGAGCTGCTTGGAAGCCTGATGGTGTGTGAAGTTAGTGAGCCAAATGGAGTTGTTCTCCCACAAGAACCACTCGGCTGATCCTTCTTCAATATGCCCTTCACCAACATGCAGTGTTTCCTTGATTGAATTAGCTCTCACACCAATATTTGCGTCTAGAGCCTTTGCATTGAGGGCTATCTGAAAACGGCTGTGGCGCTGAAGTTGCCTGTGAATGTGGAGTTGGTGGCATGTGAAACCCGCATGTGGAGCATTCGTTTGTGTGGGATGCTGACCAAGCTTCATTTCAGTCCTAGGCACACAAAGGGCATTAAGCATAGAGTGTGAAAACTGAGTTTCCTTGAGAGCTGCTTGGAAGCCTGATGGTGTGTGAAGTTAGTGAGCCAAATGGAGTTGTTCTCCCACAAGAACCACTCGGCTGATCCTTCTTCAATATGCCCTTCACCAACATGCAGTGTTTCCTTGATTGAATTAGCTCTCACACCAATATTTGCGTCTAGAGCCTTTGCTTTGAGGGCTATCTGAAAACGGCTGTGGCGCTGAAGTTGCCTGTGAATGTGGAGTTGGTGGCATGTGAAACCCGCATGTGGAGCATTCGTTTGTGTGGGATGCTGACCAAGCTTCATTTCAGTCCTAGGCACACAAAGTGCACTAAGCATAGAGTGTGAAAACTGAGTTTCCTTGAGAGCTGCTTGGAAGCCTGATGGTGTGTGAAGTTAGTGAGCCAAATGGAGTTGTTCTCCCACAAGAACCACTCGGTTGATCCTTCTTCAATATGCCCTTCACCAACATGCAGTGTTTCCTTGATTGAATTAGCTCTCACACCAATATTTGCGTCTAGAGCCTTTGCATTGTGGGCTATCTGAAAACGGCTGTGGCGCTGAAGTTGCCTGTGAATGTGGAGTTGGTGGCATGTGAAACCCGCATGTGGAGCATTCGTTTGTGTGGGATGCTCTACCAGGTTCATTCCTAGATAATGCACTCAAAGGGCACTAAGCATAGAGTGTGAAAACTGAGTTTCCTTGAGAGCTGCTTGGAAGCCTGATGGTGTGTGAAGTTAGTGAGCCAAATGGAGTTGTTCTCCCACAAGAACCACTCGGCTGATCCTTCTTCAATATGCCCTTCACCAACATGCAGTGTTTCCTTGATTGAATTAGCTCTCACACCAATATTTGCGTCTAGAGCATTTGCATTGAGGGCTATCTGAAAACGGCTGTGGCGCTGAAGTTGCCTGTGAATGTGGAGTTGGTGGCATGTGAAACTCGCATGTGGAGCATTCGTTTGTGTGGGATGCTCTACCAGGTTCATTCCTAGATAATGCACTCAAAGGGCACTAAGCATAGAGTGTGAAAACTGAGTTTCCTTGAGAGCTGCTTGGAAGCCTGATGGTGTGTGAAGTTAGTGAGCCAAATGGAGTTGTTCTCCCACAAGAACCACTCGGCTGATCTTTCTTCAATATGCCCTTCACCAACATGCAGTGTTTCCTTGATTGAATTAGCTCTCACACCAATATTTGCGTCTAGAGCCTTTGCATTGAGGGCTATCTGAAAACGGCTGTGGCGCTGAAGTTGCCTGTGAATGTGGAGTTGGTGGCAAGTGAAACCCGCATGTGGAGCATTCGTTTGTGTGGGATGCTCTACCAGGTTCATTTCAGTCCTAGCCATACAAAGGGCACTAAGCATAGAGTGTGAAAACTGAGTTTCCTTGAGAGCTGCTTGGAAGCCTGATGGTGTGTGAAGTTAGGGAGCCAAATGGAGTTGTTCTCCCACAAGAACCACTCGGCTGATCCTTCTTCAATATGCCCTTCACCAACATGCAGTGTTTCCTTGATTGAATTAGCTCTCACACCAATATTTGCGTCTAGAGCCTTTGCATTGAGGGCTATCTGAAAACGGCTGTGGCGCTGAAGTTGCCTGTGAATGTGGAGTTGGTGGCATGTGAAACCCGCATGTGGAGCATTCGTTTGTGTGGGATGCTCTACCAGGTTCATTCGTAGATAATGCACTCAAAGGGCACTAAGCATAGAGTGTGAAAACTGAGTTTCCTTGAGAGCTGCTTGGAAGCCTGATGGTGTGTGAAGTTAGTGAGCCAAATGGAGTTGTTCTCCCACAAGAACCACTCGGCTGATCTTTCTTCAATATGCCCTTCACCAACATGCAGTGTTTTCTTGATTGAATTAGCTCTCACACCAATATTTGCGTCTAGAGTCTTTGCATTGAGGGCTATCTGAAAACGGCTGTGGCGCTGAAGTTGCCTGTGAATGTGGAGTTGGTGGCAAGTGAAACCCGCATGTGGAGCATTCGTTTGTGTGGGATGCTCTACCAGGTTCATTTCAGTCCTAGCCATACAAAGGGCACTAAGCATAGAGTGTGAAAACTGAGTTTCCTTGAGAGCTGCTTGGAAGCCTGATGGTGTGTGAAGTTAGTGAGCCAAATGGAGTTGTTCTCCCACAAGAACCACTCGGCTGATCCTTCTTCAATATGCCCTTCACCAACATGCAGTGTTTCCTTGATTGAATTAGCTCTCACACCAATATTTGCGTCTAGAGCCTTTGCATTGAGGGCTATCTGAAAACGGCTGTGGCGCTGAAGTTGCCTGTGAATGTGGAGTTGGTGGCATGTGAAACCCGCATGTGGAGCATTCGTTTGTGTGGGATACTCTACCAGGTTCATTCCTAGATAATGCACTCAAAGGGCACTAAGCATAGAGTGTGAAAACTGAGTTTCCTTGAGAGCTGCTTGGAAGCCTGATGGTGTGTGAAGTTAGTGAGCCAAATGGAGTTGTTCTCCCACAAGAACCACTCGGCTGATCCTTCTTCAATATGCCCTTCACCAACATGCAGTGTTTCCTTGATTGAATTAGCTCTCACACCAATATTTGCGTCTAGAGCCTTTGCATTGAGGGCTATCTGAAAACGGCTGTGGCGCTGAAGTTGCCTGTGAATGTGGAGTTGGTGGCAAGTGAAACCCGCATGTGGAGCATTCGTTTGTGTGGGATGCTCTACCAGGTTCATTTCAGTCCTAGCCATACAAAGGGCACTAAGCATAGAGTGTGAAAACTGAGTTTCCTTGAGAGCTGCTTGGAAGCCTGATGGTGTGTGAAGTTAGTGAGCCAAATGGAGTTGTTCTCCCACAAGAACCACTCGGCTGATCCTTCTTCAATATGCCCTTCACCAACATGCAGTGTTTCCTTGATTGAATTAGCTCTCACACCAATATTTGCGTCTAGAGCCTTTGCATTGAGGGCTATCTGAAAACGGCTGTGGCGCTGAAGTTGCCTGTGAATGTGGAGTTGGTGGCATGTGAAACCCGCATGTGGAGCATTCGTTTGTGTGGGATGCTCTACCAGGTTCATTTCAGCCCTAGCCATACAAAGGGCACTAAGCATAGAGTGTGAAAACTGAGTTTCCTTGAGAGCTGCTTGGAAGCCTGATGGTGTGTGAAGTTAGTGAGCCAAATGGAGTTGTTCTCCCACAAGAACCACTCGGCTGATCCTTCTTCAATATGCCCTTCACCAACATGCAGTGTTTCCTTGATTGAATTAGCTCTCACACCAATATTTGCGTCTAGAGCCTTTGCATTGAGGGCTATCTGAAAACGGCTGTGGCGCTGAAGTTGCCTGTGAATGTGGAGTTGGTGGCATGTGAAACCCGCATGTGGAGCATTCGTTTGTGTGGGATGCTGACCAAGCTTCATTTCAGTCCTAGGCACACAAAGGGCATTAAGCATAGAGTGTGAAAACTGAGTTTCCTTGAGAGCTGCTTGGAAGCCTGATGGTGTGTGAAGTTAGTGAGCCAAATGGAGTTGTTCTCCCACAAGAACCACTCGGCTGATCCTTCTTCAATATGCCCTTCACCAACATGCAGTGTTTCCTTGATTGAATTAGCTCTCACACCAATATTTGCGTCTAGAGCCTTTGCTTTGAGGGCTATCTGAAAACGGCTGTGGCGCTGAAGTTGACTGTGAATGTGGAGTTGGTGGCATGTGAAACCCGCATGTGGAGCATTCGTTTGTGTGGGATGCTGACCAAGCTTCATTTCAGTCCTAGGCACACAAAGGGCACTAAGCATAGAGTGTGAAAACTGAGTTTTCTTGAGAGCTGCTTGGAAGCCTGATGGTGTGTGAAGTTAGTGAGCCAAATGGAGTTGTTCTCCCACAAGAACCACTCGGTTGATCCTTCTTCAATATGCCCTTCACCAACATGCAGTGTTTCCTTGATTGAATTAGCTCTCACACCAATATTTGCGTCTAGAGCCTTTGCATTGTGGGCTATCTGAAAACGGCTGTGGCGCTGAAGTTGCCTGTGAATGTGGAGTTGGTGGCATGTGAAACCCGCATGTGGAGCATTCGTTTGTGTGGGATGCTCTACCAGGTTCATTCCTAGATAATGCACTCAAAGGGCACTAAGCATAGAGTGTGAAAACTGAGTTTCCTTGAGAGCTGCTTGGAAGCCTGATGGTGTGTGAAGTTAGTGAGCCAAATGGAGTTGTTCTCCCACAAGAACCACTCGGTTGATCCTTCTTCAATATGCCCTTCACCAACATGCAGTGTTTCCTTGATTGAATTAGCTCTCACACCAATATTTGCGTCTAGAGCCTTTGCATTGAGGGCTATCTGAAAACGGCTGTGGCGCTGAAGTTGCCTGTGAATGTGGAGTTGGTGGCATGTGAAACCCGCATGTGGAGCATTCGTTTGTGTGGGATGCTCTACCAGGTTCATTCCTAGATAATGCACTCAAAGGGCACTAAGCATAGAGTGTGAAAACTGAGTTTCCTTGAGAGCTGCTTGGAAGCCTGATGGTGTGTGAAGTTAGTGAGCCAAATGGAGTTGTTCTCCCACAAGAACCACTCGGCTGATCTTTCTTCAATATGCCCTTCACCAACATGCAGTGTTTCCTTGATTGAATTAGCTCTCACACCAATATTTGCGTCTAGAGCCTTTGCATTGAGGGCTATCTGAAAACGGCTGTGGCGCTGAAGTTGCCTGTGAATGTGGAGTTGGTGGCATGTGAAACCCGCATGTGGAGCATTCGTTTGTGTGGGATGCTCTACCAGGTTCATTTCAGTCCTAGCCATACAAAGGGCACTAAGCATAGAGTGTGAAAACTGAGTTTCCTTGAGAGCTGCTTGGAAGCCTGATGGTGTGTGAAGTTAGTGAGCCAAATGGAGTTGTTCTCCCACAAGAACCACTCGGCTGATCCTTCTTCAATATGCCCTTCACCAACATGCAGTGTTTCCTTGATTGAATTAGCTCTCACACCAATATTTGCGTCTAGAGCCTTTGCATTGAGGGCTATCTGAAAACGGCTGTGGCGCTGAAGTTGCCTGTGAATGTGGAGTTGGTGGCATGTGAAACCCGCATGTGGAGCATTCGTTTGTGTGGGATGCTGACCAAGCTTCATTTCAGTCCTAGGCACACAAAGGGCACTAAGCATAGAGTGTGAAAACTGAGTTTCCTTGAGAGCTGCTTGGAAGCCTGATGGTGTGTGAAGTTAGTGAGCCAAATGGAGTTGTTCTCCCACAAGAACCACTCGGCTGATCCTTCTTCAATATGCCCTTCAGCAACATGCAGTGTTTCCTTGATTGAATTAGCTCTCACACCAATATTTGCGTCTAGAGCCTTTGCATTGAGGGCTATCTGAAAACGGCTGTGGCGCTGAAGTTGCCTGTGAATGTGGAGTTGGTGGCATGTGAAACCCGCATGTGGAGCATTCGTTTGTGTGGGATGCTGACCAAGCTTCATTTCAGTCCTAGGCACACAAAGGGCACTAAGCATAGAGTGTGAAAACTGAGTTTCCTTGAGAGCTGCTTGGAAGCCTGATGGTGTGTGAAGTTAGTGAGCCAAATGGAGTTGTTCTCCCACAAGAACCACTCGGTTGATCCTTCTTCAATATGCCCTTCACCAACATGCAGTGTTTCCTTGATTGAATTAGCTCTCACACCAATATTTGCGTCTAGAGCCTTTGCATTGTGGGCTATCTGAAAACGGCTGTGGCGCTGAAGTTGCCTGTGAATGTGGAGTTGGTGGCATGTGAAACCCGCATGTGGAGCATTCGTTTGTGTGGGATGCTCTACCAGGTTCATTCCTAGATACTGCACTCAAAGGGCACTAAGCATAGAGTGTGAAAACTGAGTTTCCTTGAGAGCTGCTTGGAAGCCTGATGGTGTGTGAAGTTAGGGAGCCAAATGGAGTTGTTCTCCCACAAGAACCACTCGGCTGATCCTTCTTCAATATGCCCTTCACCAACATGCAGTGTTTCCTTGATTGAATTAGCTCTCACACCAATATTTGCGTCTAGAGCCTTTGCATTGAGGGCTATCTGAAAACGGCTGTGGCGCTGAAGTTGCCTGTGAATGTGGAGTTGGTGGCATGTGAAACCCGCATGTGGAGCATTCGTTTGTGTGGGATGCTGACCAAGCTTCATTTCAGTCCTAGGCACTCAAAGGGCACTAAGCATAGAGTGTGAAAACTGAGTTTCCTTGAGAGCTGCTTGGAAGCCTGATGGTGTGTGAAGTTAGGGAGCCAAATGGAGTTGTTCTCCCACAAGAACCACTCGGCTGATCTTTCTTCAATATGCCCTTCACCAACATGCAGTGTTTCCTTGATTGAATTAGCTCTCACACCAATATTTGCGTCTAGAGCCTTTGCATTGAGGGCTATCTGAAAACGGCTGTGGCGCTGAAGTTGCCTGTGAATGTGGAGTTGGTGGCATGTGAAACCCGCATGTGGAGCATTCGTTTGTGTGGGATGCTCACCAAGCTTCATTTCAGTCCTAGGCACTCAAAGGGCATTAAGCATAGAGTGTGAAAACTGAGTTTCCTTGCGAGCTGCTTGGAAGCCTGATGGTGTGTGAAGTTAGGGAGCCAAATGGAGTTGTTCTCCCACAAGAACCACTCAGCTGATCCTTCTTCAATATGCCCTTCACCAACATGCAGTGTTTCCTTGATTGAATTAGCTCTCACACCAATATTTGCGTCTAGAGCCTTTGCATTGAGGGCTATCTGAAAACGGCTGTGGCGCTGAAGTTGCCTGTGAATGTGGAGTTGGTGGCATGTGAAACCCGCATGTGGAGCATTCGTTTGTGTGGGATGCTGACCAAGCTTCATTTCAGTCCTAGGCACACAAAGGGCACTAAGCATAGAGTGTGAAAACAGTTTCCTTGAGAGCTGCTTGGAAGCCTGATGGTGTGTGAAGTTAGGGAGCCAAATGGAGTTGTTCTCCCACAAGAACCACTCGGTTGATCCTTCTTCAATATGCCCTTCACCAACATGCAGTGTTTCCTTGATTGAATTAGCTCTCACACCAATATTTGCGTCTAGAGCCTTTGCATTGTGGGCTATCTGAAAACGGCTGTGGCGCTGAAGTTGCCTGTGAATGTGGAGTTGGTGGCATGTGAAACCCGCATGTGGAGCATTCGTTTGTGTGGGATGCTCTACCAGGTTCATTCCTAGATAATGCACTCAAAGGGCACTAAGCATAGAGTGTGAAAACTGAGTTTCCTTGAGAGCTGCTTGGAAGCCTGATGGTGTGTGAAGTTAGTGAGCCAAATGGAGTTGTTCTCCCACAAGAACCACTCGGCTGATCCTTCTTCAATATGCCCTTCACCAACATGCAGTGTTTCCTTGATTGAATTAGCTCTCACACCAATATTTGCGTCTAGAGCCTTTGCATTGAGGGCTATCTGAAAACGGCTGTGGCGCTGAAGTTGCCAGTGAATGTGGAGTTGGTGGCATGTGAAACCCGCATGTGGAGCATTCATTTGTGTGGGATGCTCTACCAGGTTCATTCCTGGATAATGCACTCAAAGGGCATTAAGCATAGAGTGTGAAAACTGAGTTTCCTTGAGAGCTGCTTGGAAGCCTGATGGTGTGTGAAGTTAGTGAGCCAAATGGAGTTGTTCTCCCACAAGAACCACTCGGCTGATCCTTCTTCAATATGCCCTTCACCAACATGCAGTGTTTCCTTGATTGAATTAGCTCTCACACCAATATTTGCGTCTAGAGCCTTTGCATTGAGGGCGATCTGAAAACGGCTGTGGCGCTGAAGTTGCCTGTGAATGTGGAGTTGGTGGCATGTGAAACCCGCATGTGGAGCATTCGTTTGTGTGGGATGCTGACCAAGCTTCATTTCAGTCCTAGGCACACAAAGGGCACTAAGCATAGAGTGTGAAAACTGAGTTTCCTTGAGAGCTGCTTGGAAGCCTGATGGTGTGTGAAGTTAGGGAGCCAAATGGAGTTGTTCTCCCACAAGAACCACTCGGTTGATCCTTCTTCAATATGCCCTTCACCAACATGCAGTGTTTCCTTGATTGAATTAGCTCTCACACCAATATTTGCGTCTAGAGCCTTTGCTTTGAGGGCTATCTGAAAACGTCTGTGGCGCTGAAGTTGCCTGTGAATGTGGAGTTGGTGGCATGTGAAACCCGCATGTGGAGCATTCGTTTGTGTTATGCTCTACCAGGTTCATTCCTAGATAATGCACTCAAAGGGCACTAAGCATAGAGTGTGAAAACTGAGTTTCCTTGAGAGCTGCTTGGAAGCCTGATGGTGTGTGAAGTTAGGGAGCCAAATGGAGTTGTTCTCCCACAAGAACCACTCGGCTGATCCTTCTTCAATATGCCCTTCACCAACATGCAGTGTTTCCTTGATTGAATTAGCTCTCACACCAATATTTGCGTCTAGAGCCTTTGCATTGAGGGCTATCTGAAAACGGCTGTGGCGCTGAAGTTGCCTGTGAATGTGGAGTTGGTGGCATGTGAAACCCGCATGTGGAGCATTCGTTTGTGTGGGATGCTGACCAAGCTTCATTTCAGTCCTAGGCACACAAAGGGCACTAAGCATAGAGTGTGAAAACTGAGTTTCCTTGAGAGCTGCTTGGAAGCCTGATGGTGTGTGAAGTTAGTGAGCCAAATGGAGTTGTTCTCCCACAAGAACCACTCGGTTGATCCTTCTTCAATATGCCCTTCACCAACATGCAGTGTTTCCTTGATTGAATTAGCTCTCACACCAATATTTGCGTCTAGAGCCTTTGCATTGTGGGCTATCTGAAAACGGCTGTGGCGCTGAAGTTGCCTGTGAATGTGGAGTTGGTGGCATGTGAAACCCGCATGTGGAGCATTCGTTTGTGTGGGATGCTCTACCAGGTTCATTCCTAGATACTGCACTCAAAGGGCACTAAGCATAGAGTGTGAAAACTGAGTTTCCTTGAGAGCTGCTTGGAAGCCTGATGGTGTGTGAAGTTAGGGAGCCAAATGGAGTTGTTCTCCCACAAGAACCACTCGGCTGATCCTTCTTCAATATGCCCTTCACCAACATGCAGTGTTTCCTTGATTGAATTAGCTCTCACACCAATATTTGCGTCTAGAGCCTTTGCATTGAGGGCTATCTGAAAACGGCTGTGGCGCTGAAGTTGCCTGTGAATGTGGAGTTGGTGGCATGTGAAACCCGCATGTGGAGCATTCGTTTGTGTGGGATGCTGACCAAGCTTCATTTCAGTCCTAGGCACTCAAAGGGCACTAAGCATAGAGTGTGAAAACTGAGTTTCCTTGAGAGCTGCTTGGAAGCCTGATGGTGTGTGAAGTTAGGGAGCCAAATGGAGTTGTTCTCCCACAAGAACCACTCGGCTGATCTTTCTTCAATATGCCCTTCACCAACATGCAGTGTTTCCTTGATTGAATTAGCTCTCACACCAATATTTGCGTCTAGAGCCTTTGCATTGAGGGCTATCTGAAAACGGCTGTGGCGCTGAAGTTGCCTGTGAATGTGGAGTTGGTGGCATGTGAAACCCGCATGTGGAGCATTCGTTTGTGTGGGATGCTCACCAAGCTTCATTTCAGTCCTAGGCACTCAAAGGGCATTAAGCATAGAGTGTGAAAACTGAGTTTCCTTGCGAGCTGCTTGGAAGCCTGATGGTGTGTGAAGTTAGGGAGCCAAATGGAGTTGTTCTCCCACAAGAACCACTCAGCTGATCCTTCTTCAATATGCCCTTCACCAACATGCAGTGTTTCCTTGATTGAATTAGCTCTCACACCAATATTTGCGTCTAGAGCCTTTGCATTGAGGGCTATCTGAAAACGGCTGTGGCGCTGAAGTTGCCTGTGAATGTGGAGTTGGTGGCATGTGAAACCCGCATGTGGAGCATTCGTTTGTGTGGGATGCTGACCAAGCTTCATTTCAGTCCTAGGCACACAAAGGGCACTAAGCATAGAGTGTGAAAACAGTTTCCTTGAGAGCTGCTTGGAAGCCTGATGGTGTGTGAAGTTAGGGAGCCAAATGGAGTTGTTCTCCCACAAGAACCACTCGGTTGATCCTTCTTCAATATGCCCTTCACCAACATGCAGTGTTTCCTTGATTGAATTAGCTCTCACACCAATATTTGCGTCTAGAGCCTTTGCATTGTGGGCTATCTGAAAACGGCTGTGGCGCTGAAGTTGCCTGTGAATGTGGAGTTGGTGGCATGTGAAACCCGCATGTGGAGCATTCGTTTGTGTGGGATGCTCTACCAGGTTCATTCCTAGATAATGCACTCAAAGGGCACTAAGCATAGAGTGTGAAAACTGAGTTTCCTTGAGAGCTGCTTGGAAGCCTGATGGTGTGTGAAGTTAGTGAGCCAAATGGAGTTGTTCTCCCACAAGAACCACTCGGCTGATCCTTCTTCAATATGCCCTTCACCAACATGCAGTGTTTCCTTGATTGAATTAGCTCTCACACCAATATTTGCGTCTAGAGCCTTTGCATTGAGGGCTATCTGAAAACGGCTGTGGCGCTGAAGTTGCCAGTGAATGTGGAGTTGGTGGCATGTGAAACCCGCATGTGGAGCATTCATTTGTGTGGGATGCTCTACCAGGTTCATTCCTGGATAATGCACTCAAAGGGCATTAAGCATAGAGTGTGAAAACTGAGTTTCCTTGAGAGCTGCTTGGAAGCCTGATGGTGTGTGAAGTTAGTGAGCCAAATGGAGTTGTTCTCCCACAAGAACCACTCGGCTGATCCTTCTTCAATATGCCCTTCACCAACATGCAGTGTTTCCTTGATTGAATTAGCTCTCACACCAATATTTGCGTCTAGAGCCTTTGCATTGAGGGCGATCTGAAAACGGCTGTGGCGCTGAAGTTGCCTGTGAATGTGGAGTTGGTGGCATGTGAAACCCGCATGTGGAGCATTCGTTTGTGTGGGATGCTGACCAAGCTTCATTTCAGTCCTAGGCACACAAAGGGCACTAAGCATAGAGTGTGAAAACTGAGTTTCCTTGAGAGCTGCTTGGAAGCCTGATGGTGTGTGAAGTTAGGGAGCCAAATGGAGTTGTTCTCCCACAAGAACCACTCGGTTGATCCTTCTTCAATATGCCCTTCACCAACATGCAGTGTTTCCTTGATTGAATTAGCTCTCACACCAATATTTGCGTCTAGAGCCTTTGCTTTGAGGGCTATCTGAAAACGTCTGTGGCGCTGAAGTTGCCTGTGAATGTGGAGTTGGTGGCATGTGAAACCCGCATGTGGAGCATTCGTTTGTGTTATGCTCTACCAGGTTCATTCCTAGATAATGCACTCAAAGGGCACTAAGCATAGAGTGTGAAAACTGAGTTTCCTTGAGAGCTGCTTGGAAGCCTGATGGTGTGTGAAGTTAGGGAGCCAAATGGAGTTGTTCTCCCACAAGAACCACTCGGCTGATCCTTCTTCAATATGCCCTTCACCAACATGCAGTGTTTCCTTGATTGAATTAGCTCTCACACCAATATTTGCGTCTAGAGCCTTTGCATTGAGGGCTATCTGAAAACGGCTGTGGCGCTGAAGTTGCCTGTGAATGTGGAGTTGGTGGCATGTGAAACCCGCATGTGGAGCATTCGTTTGTGTGGGATGCTCTACCAGGTTCATTCCTAGATAATGCACTCAAAGGGCACTAAACATAGAGTGTGAAAACTGAGTTTCCTTGAGAGCTGCTTGGAAGCCTGATGGTGTGTGAAGTTAGTGAGCCAAATGGAGTTGTTCTCCCACAAGAACCACTCGGCTGATCCTTCTTCAATATGCCCTTCACCAACATGCAGTGTTTCCTTGATTGAATTAGCTCTCACACCAATATTTGCGTCTAGAGCCTTTGCATTGAGGGCTATCTGAAAACGGCTGTGGCGCTGAAGTTGCCTGTGAATGTGGAGTTGGTGGCATGTGAAACCCGCATGTGGAGCATTCGTTTGTGTGGGATGCTCTACAAGGTTCATTCCTGGATAATGCACTCAAAGGGCACTAAGCATAGAGTGTGAAAACTGAGTTTCCTTGAGAGCTGCTTGGAAGCCCGATGGTGTGTGAAGTTAGTGAGCCAAATGGAGTTGTTCTCCCACAAGAACCACTCAGCTGATCCTTCTTTAATATGCCCTTCACCAACATGCAGTGTTTCCTTGATTGAATTAGCTCTCACACCAATATTTGCGTCCAGACCTTTGCATTGTGGGCTATCTGAAAACGGCTGTGGCGCTGAAGTTGCCTGTGAATGTGGAGTTGGTGGCATGTGAAACCCGCATGTGGAGCATTCGTTTGTGTGGGATGCTCTACCAGGTTCATTCCTAGATAATCCACTCAAAGGGCACTAAACAGAGTGTGAAAACTGAGTTTCCTTGAGAGCTGCTTGGAAGCCCGATGGTGTGTGAAGTTAGTGAGCCAAATGGAGTTGTTCTCCCACAAGAACCACTCGGCTGATCCTTCTTCAATATGCCCTTCACCAACATGCAGTGTTTCCTTGATTGAATTAGCTCTCACACCAATATTTGCGTCTAGAGCATTTGCATTGAGGGCTATCTGAAAACGGCTGTGGCGCTGAAGTTGCCTGTGAATGTGGAGTTGGTGGCAAGTGAAACCCGCATGTGGAGCATTCGTTTGTGTGGGATGCTCTACCAGGTTCATTTCAGTCCTAGCCATACAAAGGGCACTAAGCATAGAGTGTGAAATCTGAGTTTCCTTGAGAGCTGCTTGGAAGCCTGATGGTGTGTGAAGTTAGTGAGCCAAATGGAGTTGTTCTCCCACAAGAACCACTCGGCTGATCCTTCTTCAATATGCCCTTCACCAACATGCAGTGTTTCCTTGATTGAATTAGCTCTCACACCAATATTTGCGTCTAGAGCCTTTGCATTGAGGGCTATCTGAAAACAGCTGTGGCGCTGAAGTTGCCTGTGAATGTGGAGTTGGTGGCATGTGAAACCCGCATGTGGAGCATTCGTTTGTGTGGGATGCTGACCAAGCTTCATTTCAGTCCTAGGCACACAACGGGCACTAAGCATAGAGTGTGAAAACTGAGTTTCCTTGAGAGCTGCTTGGAAGCCTGATGGTGTGTGAAGTTCGTGAGCCAAATGGAGTTGTTCTCCCGCAAGAACCACTCGGTTGATCCTTCTTCAATATGCCCTTCACCAACATGCAGTGTTTCCTTGATTGAATTAGCTCTCACACCAATATTTGCGTCTAGAGCCTTTGCATTGTGGGCTATCTGAAAACGGCTGTGGCGCTGAAGTTGCCTGTGAATGTGGAGTTGGTGGCATGTGAAACCCGCATGTGGAGCATTCGTTTGTGTGGGATGCTCTACCAGGTTCATTTCAGTCCTAGATAATGCACTCAAAGGGCACTAAGCATAGAGTGTGAAAACTGAGTTTCCTTGAGAGCTGCTTGGAAGCCTGATGGTGTGTGAAGTTAGTGAGCCAAATGGAGTTGTTCTCCCACAAGAACCACTCGGCTGATCCTTCTTCAATATGCCCTTCACCAACATGCAGTGTTTCCTTGATTGAATTAGCTCTCACACCAATATTTGCGTCTAGAGCCTTTGCATTGAGGGCTATCTGAAAACGGCTGTGGCGCTGAAGTTGCCTGTGAATGTGGAGTTGGTGGCATGTGAAACCCGCATGTGGAGCATTCGTTTGTGTGGGATGCTCTACCAGGTTCATTCCTAGATAATGCACTCAAAGGGCACTAAACATAGAGTGTGAAAACTGAGTTTCCTTGAGAGCTGCTTGGAAGCCTGATGGTGTGAGAAGTTAGGGAGCCAAATGGAGTTGTTCTCCCACAAGAACCACTCGGCTGATCCTTCTTCAATATGCCCTTCACCAACATGCAGTGTTTCCTTGATTGAATTAGCTCTCACACCAATATTTGCATCTAGAGCCTTTGCATTGAGGGCTATCTGAAAACGGCTGTGGCGCTGAAGTTGCCTGTGAATGTGGAGTTGGTGGCATGTGAAACCCGCATGTGGAGCATTCGTTTGTGTGGGATGCTGACCAAGCTTCATTTCAATCCTAGGCACACAAAGGGCACTAAGCATAGAGTGTGAAAACTGAGTTTCCTTGAGAGCTGCTTGGAAGCCTGATGGTGTGTGAAGTTAGGGAGCCAAATGGAGTTGTTCTCCCACAAGAACCACTCGGCTGATCCTTCTTCAATATGCCCTTCACCAACATGCAGTGTTTCCTTGATTGAATTAGCTCTCACACCAATATTTGCGTCTAGAGCCTTTGCATTGAGGGCTATCTGAAAACGGCTGTGGCGCTGAAGTTGCCTGTGAATGTGGAGTTGGTGGCATGTGAAACCCGCATGTGGAGCATTCGTTTGTGTGGGATGCTCTACCAGGTTCATTCCTAGATAATGCACTCAAAGGGCACTAAACATAGAGTGTGAAAACTGAGTTTCCTTGAGAGCTGCTTGGAAGCCTGATGGTGTGTGAAGTTAGTGATCCAAATGGAGTTGTTCTCCCACAAGAACCACTCGGCTGATCCTTCTTCAATATGCCCTTCACCAACATGCAGTGTTTCCTTGATTGAATTAGCTCTCACACCAATATTTGCGTCTAGAGCCTTTGCATTGAGGGCTATCTGAAAACGGCTGTGGCGCTGAAGTTGCCTGTGAATGTGGAGTTGGTGGCATGTGAAACCCGCATGTGGAGCATTCGTTTGTGTGGGATGCTGACCAAGCTTCATTTCAGTCCTAGGCTCACAAAGGGCACTAAGCATAGAGTGTGAAAACTGAGTTTCCTTGAGAGCTGCTTGGAAGCCTGATGGTGTGTGAAGTTAGTGAGCCAAATGGAGTTGTTCTCCCACAAGAACCACTCGGCTGATCCTTCTTCAATATGCCCTTCACCAACATGCAGTGTTTCCTTGATTGAATTAGCTCTCACACCAATATTTGCGTCTAGAGCCTTTGCATTGAGGGCTATCTGAAAACGGCTGTGGCGCTGAAGTTGCCTGTGAATGTGGAGTTGGTGGCATGTGAAACCCGCATGTGGAGCATTCGTTTGTGTGGGATGCTCTACCAGGTTCATTCCTAGATAATGCACTCAAAGGGCACTAAGCATAGAGTGTGAAAACTGATTTTCCTTGAGAGCTGCTTGGAAGCCTGATGGTGTGTGAAGTTAGTGAGCCAAATGGAGTTGTTCTCCCACAAGAACCACTCGGCTGATCCTTCTTCAATATGCCCTTCACCAACACGCAGTGTTTCCTTGATTGAATTAGCTCTCACACCAATATTTGCGTCTAGAGCCTTTGCATTGAGGGCTATCTGAAAACGGCTGTGGCGCTGAAGTTGCCTGTGAATGTGGAGTTGGTGGCATGTGAAACCGCATGTGGAGCATTCGTTTGTGTGGGATGCTCTACCAGGTTCATTTCAGTCCTAGCCATACAAAGGGCACTAAGCATAGAGTGTGAAAACTGAGTTTCCTTGAGAGCTGCTTGGAAGCCTGATGGTGTGTGAAGTTAGGGAGCCAAATGGAGTTGTTCTCCCACAAGAACCACTCGGCTGATCCTTCTTCAATATGCCCTTCACCAACATGCAGTGTTTCCTTGATTGAATTAGCTCTCACACCAATATTTGCGTCTAGAGCCTTTGCATTGTGGGCTATCTGAAAACGGCTGTGGCGCTGAAGTTGCCTGTGAATGTGGAGTTGGTGGCATGTGAAACCCGCATGTGGAGCATTCGTTTGTGTGGGATGCTCTACCAGGTTCATTCCTAGATAATGCACTCAAAGGGCACTAAGCATAGAATGTGAAAACTGAGTTTCCTTGAAAGCTGCTTGGAAGCCTGATGGTGTGTGAAGTTAGTGAGCCAAATGGAGTTGTTCTCCCACAAGAACCACTCGGCTGATCCTTCTTCAATATGCCCTTCACCAACATGCAGTGTTTCCTTGATTGAATTAGCTCTCACACCAATATTTGCGTCTAGAGCCTTTGCATTGTGGGCTATCTGAAAACGGCTGTGGCGCTGAAGTTGCCTGTGAATGTGGAGTTGGTGGCATGTGAAACCCGCATGTGGAGCATTCGTTTGTGTGGGATGCTCTACCAGGTTCATTCCTAGATAATGCACTCAAAGGGCACTAAGCATAGAGTGTGAAAACTGAGTTTCCTTGAAAGCTGCTTGGAAGCCTGATGGTGTGTGAAGTTAGTGAGCCAAATGGAGTTGTTCTCCCACAAGAACCACTCGGCTGATCCTTCTTCAATATGCCCTTCACCAACATGCAGTGTTTCCTTGATTGAATTAGCTCTCACACCAATATTTGCGTCTAGAGCCTTTGCATTGAGGGCTATCTGAAAACGGCTGTGGCGCTGAAGTTGCCTGTGAATGTGGAGTTGGTGGCATGTGAAACCCGCATGTGGAGCATTCGTTTGTGTGGGATGCTGACCAAGCTTCATTTCAGTCCTAGGCACACAAAGGGCATTAAGCATAGAGTGTGAAAACTGAGTTTCCTTGAGAGCTGCTTGGAAGCCTGATGGTGTGTGAAGTTAGTGAGCCAAATGGAGTTGTTCTCCCACAAGAACCACTCGGCTGATCCTTCTTCAATATGCCCTTCACCAACATGCAGTGTTTCCTTGATTGAATTAGCTCTCACACCAATATTTGCGTCTAGAGCCTTTGCATTGAGGGCTATCTGAAAACGGCTGTGGCGCTGAAGTTGCCTGTGAATGTGGAGTTGGTGGCAAGTGAAACCCGCATGTGGAGCATTCGTTTGTGTGGGATGCTCTACCAGGTTCATTGCAGTCCTAGCCATACAAAGGGCACTAAGCATAGAGTGTGAAAACTGAGTTTCCTTGAGAGCTGCTTGGAAGCCTGATGGTGTGAGAAGTTAGTGAGCCAAATGGAGTTGTTCTCCCACAAGAACCACTCGGCTGATCCTTCTTCAATATGCCCTTCACCAACATGCAGTGTTTCCTTGATTGAATTAGCTCTCACACCAATATTTGCGTCTAGAGCCTTTGCATTGAGGGCTATCTGAAAACGGCTGTGGCGCTGAAGTTGCCTGTGAATGTGGAGTTGGTGGCATGTGAAACCCGCATGTGGAGCATTCATTTGTGTGGGATGCTCTACCAGGTTCATTCCTAGATAATGCACTCAAAGGGCACTAAGCATAGAGTGTGAAAACTGAGTTTCCTTGAGAGCTGCTTGGAAGCCTGATGGTGTGTGAAGTTAGGGAGCCAAATGGAGTTGTTCTCCCACAAGAACCACTCGGTTGATCCTTCTTCAATATGCCCTTCACCAACATGCAGTGTTTCCTTGATTGAATTAGCTCTCACACCAATATTTGCGTCTAGAGCCTTTGCATTGAGGGCTATCTGAAAACGGCTGTGGCGCTGAAGTTGCCTGTGAATGTGGAGTTGGTGGCATGTGAAACCCGCATGTGGAGCATTCGTTTGTGTGGGATGCTCTACCAGGTTCATTCCTAGATAATGCACTCAAAGGGCACTAAGCATAGAGTGTGAAAACTGAGTTTCCTTGAGAGCTGCTTGGAAGCCTGATGGTGTGTGAAGTTAGTGAGCCAAATGGAGTTGTTCTCCCACAAGAACCACTCTGCTGATCCTTCTTCAATATGCCCTTCACCAACATGCAGTGTTTCCTTGATTGAATTAGCTCTCACACCAATATTTGCGTCTAGAGCCTTTGCATTGAGGGCTATCTGAAAACGGCTGTGGCGCTGAAGTTGCCTGTGAATGTGGAGTTGGTGGCATGTGAAACCCGCATGTGGAGCATTCGTTTGTGTGGGATGCTGACCAAGCTTCATTTCAGTCCTAGGCACACAAAGGGCATTAAGCATAGAGTGTGAAAACTGAGTTTCCTTGAGAGCTGCTTGGAAGCCTGATGGTGTGTGAAGTTAGGGAGCCAAATGGAGTTGTTCTCCCACAAGAACCACTCTGCTGATCCTTCTTCAATATGCCCTTCACCAACATGCAGTGTTTCCTTGATTGAATTAGCTCTCACACCAATATTTGCGTCTAGAGCCTTTGCATTGAGGGCTATCTGAAAACGGCTGTGGCGCTGAAGTTGCCTGTGAATGTGGAGTTGGTGGCAAGTGAAACCCGCATGTGGAGCATTCGTTTGTGTGGGATGCTCTACCAGGTTCATTTCAGTCCTAGCCATACAAAGGGCACTAAGCATAGAGTGTGAAAACTGAGTTTCCTTGAGAGCTGCTTGGAAGCCTGATGGTGTGAGAAGTTAGTGAGCCAAATGGAGTTGTTCTCCACAAGAACCACTCGGTTGATCCTTCTTCAATATGCCCTTCACCAACATGCAGTGTTTCCTTGATTGAATTAGCTCTCACACCAATATTTGCGTCTAGAGCCTTTGCATTGAGGGCTATCTGAAAACGGCTGTGGCGCTGAAGTTGCCTGTGAATGTGGAGTTGGTGGCATGTGAAACCCGCATGTGGAGCATTCATTTGTGTGGGATGCTCTACCAGGTTCATTCCTAGATAATGCACTCAAAGGGCACTAAGCATAGAGTGTGAAAACTGAGTTTCCTTGAGAGCTGCTTGGAAGCCTGATTGTGTGTGAAGTTAGGGAGCCAAATGGAGTTGTTCTCCCACAAGAACCACTCGGCTGATCCTTCTTCAATATGCCCTTCACCAACATGCAGTGTTTCCTTGATTGAATTAGCTCTCACACCAATATTTGCGTCTAGAGCCTTTGCATTGTGGGCTATCTGAAAACGGCTGTGGCGCTGAAGTTGCCTGTGAATGTGGAGTTGGTGGCATGTGAAACCCGCATGTGGAGCATTCGTTTGTGTGGGATGCTCTACCAGGTTCATTCCTAGATAATGCACTCAAAGGGCACTAAGCATAGAGTGTGAAAACTGAGTTTCCTTGAGAACTGCTTGGAAGCCTGATGGTGTGTGAAGTTAGGGAGCCAAATGGAGTTGTTCTCCCACAAGAACCACTCGGCTGATCCTTCTTCAATATGCCCTTCACCAACATGCAGTGTTTCCTTGATTGAATTAGCTCTCACACCAATATTTGCGTCTAGAGCCTTTGCATTGAGGGCTATCTGAAAACGGCTGTGGCGCTGAAGTTGCCTGTGAATGTGGAGTTGGTGGCATGTGAAACCCGCATGTGGAGCATTCGTTTGTGTGGGATGCTGACCAAGCTTCATTTCAGTCCTAGGCACACAAAGGGCACTAAGCATAGAGTGTGAAAACTGAGTTTCCTTGAGAGCTGCTTGGAAGCCTGATGGTGTGTGAAGTTAGTGAGCCAAATGGAGTTGTTCTCCCACAAGAACCACTCGGTTGATCCTTCTTCAATATGCCCTTCACCAACATGCAGTGTTTCCTTGATTGAATTAGCTCTCACACCAATATTTGCGTCTAGAGCCTTTGCATTGTGGGCTATCTGAAAACGGCTGTGGCGCTGAAGTTGCCTGTGAATGTGGAGTTGGTGGCATGTGAAACCCACATGTGGAGCATTCGTTTGTGTGGGATGCTCTACCAGGTTCATTCCTAGATAATGCACTCAAAGGGCACTAAACATAGAGTGTGAAAACTGAGTTTCCTTGAGAGCTGCTTGGAAGCCTGATGGTGTGTGAAGTTAGGGAGCCAAATGGAGTTGTTCTCCCACAAGAACCACTCGGCTGATCCTTCTTCAATATGCCCTTCACCAACATGCAGTGTTTCCTTGATTGAATTAGCTCTCACACCAATATTTGCGTCTAGAGCCTTTGCATTGAGGGCTATCTGAAAACGGCTGTGGCGCTGAAGTTGCCTGTGAATGTGGAGTTGGTGGCATGTGAAACCCGCATGTGGAGCATTCGTTTGTGTGGGATGCTCTACCAGGTTCATTCCTAGATAATGCACTCAAAGGGCACTAAGCATAGAGTGTGAAAACTGAGTTTCCTTGAGAGCTGCTTTTAAGCCTGATGGTGTGTGAAGTTAGTGAGCCAAATGGAGTTGTTCTCCCTCAAGAACCACTCGGCTGATCCTTCTTCAATATGCCCTTCACCAACATGCAGTGTTTCCTTGATTGAATTAGCTCTCACACCAATATTTGCGTCTAGAGCCTTTGCATTGTGGGCTATCTGAAAACGGCTGTGGCGCTGAAGTTGCCTGTGAATGTGGAGTTGGTGGCATGTGAAACCCGCATGTGGAGCATTCGTTTGTGTGGGATGCTGACCAAGCTTCATTTCAGTCCTAGGCACACAAAGGGCACTAAGCATAGAGTGTGAAAACTGAGTTTCCTTGAGAGCTGCTTGGAAGCCTGATGGTGTGTGAAGTTAGTGAGCCAAATGGAGTTGTTCTCCACAAGAACCACTCGGCTGATCCTTCTTCAATATGCCCTTCACCAACATGCAGTGTTTCCTTGATTGAATTAGCTCTCACACCAATATTTGCGTCTAGAGCCTTTGCATTGTGGGCTATCTGAAAACAGCTGTGGCGCTGAAGTTGCCTGTGAATGTGGAGTTGGTGGCATGTGAAACCCGCATGTGGAGCATTCGTTTGTGTGGGATGCTCTACCAGGTTCATTCCTAGATAATGCACTCAAAGGGCACTAAGGATAGAGTGTGAAAACTGAGTTTCCTTGAGAGCTGCTTGGAAGCCTGATGGTGTGTGAAGTTAGTGAGCCAAATGGAGTTGTTCTCCCACAAGAACCACTCGGCTGATCCTTCTTCAATATGCCCTTCACCAACATGCAGTGTTTCCTTGATTGAATTAGCTCTCACACCAATATTTGCGTCTAGAGCCTTTGCATTGAGGGCTATCTGAAAACGGCTGTGGCGCTGAAGTTGCCTGTGAATGTGGAGTTGGTGGCATGTGAAACCCGCATGTGGAGCATTCGTTTGTGTGGGATGCTCTACCAGGTTCATTCCTAGATAATGCACTCAAAGGGCACTAAGGATAGAGTGTGAAAACTGAGTTTCCTTGAGAGCTGCTTGGAAGCCTGATGGTGTGTGAAGTTAGTGAGCCAAATGGAGTTGTTCTCCCACAAGAACCACTCGGCTGATCCTTCTTCAATATGCCCTTCACCAACATGCAGTGTTTCCTTGATTGAATTAGCTCTCACACCAATATTTGCGTCTAGAGCCTTTGCATTGAGGGCTATCTGAAAACGGCTGTGGCGCTGAAGTTGCCTGTGAATGTGGAGTTGGTGGCATGTGAAACCCGCATGTGGAGCATTCGTTTGTGTGGGATGCTCTACCAGGTTCATTCGTAGATAATGCACCCAAAGGGCACTAAGCATAGAGTGTGAAAACTGAGTTTCCTTGAGAGCCGCTTGGAAGCCTGATGGTGTCTGAAGTTAGTGAGCCAAATGGAGTTGTTCTCCCACAAGAACCACTCGGCTGATCCTTCTTCAATATGCCCTTCACCAACATGCAGTGTTTCCTTGATTGAATTAGCTCTCACACCAATATTTGCGTCTAGAGCCTTTGCATTGAGGGCTATCTGAAAAACGGCTGTGGCGCTGAAGTTGCCTGTGAATGTGGAGTTGGTGGCATGTGAAACCCGCATGTGGAGCATTCGTTTGTGTGGGATGCTCTACCAGGTTCATTCCTAGATAATGCACTCAAAAGGCACTAAGCATAGAGTGTGAAAACTGAGTTTCCTTGAGAGCTGCTTGGAAGCCTGATGGTGTGTGAAGTTAGTGAGCCAAATGGAGTTGTTCTCCCACAAGAACCACTCAGCTGATCCTTCTTCAATATGCCCTTCACCAACATGCAGTGTTTCCTTGATTGAATTAGCTCTCACACCAATATTTGCGTCTAGAGCCTTTGCATTGAGGGCTATCTGAAAACGGCTGTGGCGCTGAAGTTGCCTGTGAATGTGGAGTTGGTGGCATGTGAAACCCGCATGTGGAACATTCGTTTGTGTGGGATGCTCTACCAGGTTCATTTCAGTCCTAGCCATACAAAGGGCACTAAGCATAGAGTGTGAAAACTGAGTTTCCTTGAGAGCTGCTTGGAAGCCTGATGGTGTGTGAAGTTAGTGATCCAAATGGAGTTGTTCTCCCACAAGAACCACTCGGCTGATCCTTCTTCAATATGCCCTTCACCAACATGCAGTGTTTCCTTGATTGAATTAGCTCTCACACCAAAATTTGCGTCTAGAGCCTTTGCATTGAGGGCTATCTGAAAACGGCTGTGGCGCTGAAGTTGCCTGTGAATGTGGAGTTGGTGGCATGTGATACCCGCTTGTGGAGCATTCGTTTGTGTGGGATGCTCTACCAGGTTCATTCCTAGATAATGCACTCAAAGGGCACTAAGCATAGAGTGTGAAAACTGAGTTTCCTTGAGAGCTGCTTGGAAGCCTGATGGTGTGTGTAGTTAGGGAGCCAAATATAGTTGTTCTCCCACAAGAACCACTCGGCTGATCCTTCTTCAATATGCCCTTCACCAACATGCAGTGTTTCCTTGATTGAATTAGCTCTCACACCAATATTTGCGTCTAGAGCCTTTGCATTGAGGGCTATCTGAAAACGGCTGTGGCGCTGAAGTTGCCTGTGAATGTGGAGTTGGTGGCATGTGAAACCCGCATGTGGAGCATTCGTTTGTGTGGGATGCTCTACCAGGTTCATTCCTAGATAATGCACTCAAAGGGCACTAAGCATAGAGTGTGAAAACTGAGTTTCCTTGAGAGCTGCTTGGAAGCCTGATGGTGTGTGAAGTTAGGGAGCCAAATGGAGTTGTTCTCCCTCAAGAACCACTCGGCTGATCCTTCTTCAATATGCCCTTCACCAACATGCAGTGTTTCCTTGATTGAATTAGCTCTCACACCAATATTTGCGTCTAGAGCCTTTGCATTGAGGGCTATCTGAAAACGGCTGTGGCGCTGAAGTTGCCTGTGAATGTGGAGTTGGTGGCATGTGAAACCCGCATGTGGAGCATTCGTTTGTGTGGGATGCTCTACCAGGTTCATTTCAGTCCTAGGCACACAAAGGGCACTAAGCATAGAGTGTGAAAACTGAGTTTCCTTGAGAGCTGCTTGGAAGCCTGATGGTGTGTGAAGTTAGGGAGCCAAATGGAGTTGTTCTCCACAAGAACCACTCGGCTGATCCTTCTTCAATATGCCCTTCACCAACATGCAGTGTTTCCTTGATTGAATTAGCTCTCACACCAATATTTGCGTCTAGAGCCTTTGCATTGAGGGCTATCTGAAAACGGCTGTGGCGCTGAAGTTGCCTGTGAATGTGGAGTTGGTGGCATGTGAAACCCGCATGTGGAGCATTCGTTTGTGTGGGATGCTCTACCAGGTTCATTCCTAGATAATGCACTCAAAAGGCACTAAGCATAGAGTGTGAAAACTGAGTTTCCTTGAGAGCTGCTTGGAAGCCTGATGGTGTGTGAAGTTAGTGAGCCAAATGGAGTTGTTCTCCCACAAGAACCACTCAGCTGATCCTTCTTCAATATGCCCTTCACCAACATGCAGTGTTTCCTTGATTGAATTAGCTCTCACACCAATATTTGCGTCTAGAGCCTTTGCATTGAGGGCTATCTGAAAACGGCTGTGGCGCTGAAGTTGCCTGTGAATGTGGAGTTGGTGGCATGTGAAACCCGCATGTGGAACATTCGTTTGTGTGGGATGCTCTACCAGGTTCATTTCAGTCCTAGCCATACAAAGGGCACTAAGCATAGAGTGTGAAAACTGAGTTTCCTTGAGAGCTGCTTGGAAGCCTGATGGTGTGTGAAGTTAGGGAGCCAAATGGAGTTGTTCTCCCACAAGAACCACTCGGCTGATCCTTCTTCAATATGCCCTTCACCAACATGCAGTGTTTCCTTGATTGAATTAGCTCTCACACCAATATTTGCGTCTAGAGCCTTTGCATTGAGGGCTATCTGAAAACGGCTGTGGCGCTGAAGTTGCCTGTGAATGTGGAGTTGGTGGCATGTGAAACCCGCATGTGGAGCATTCGTTTGTGTGGGATGCTGACCAAGCTTCATTTCAGTCCTAGGCACACAAAGGGCACTAAGCATAGAGTGTGAAAACTGAGTTTCCTTGAGAGCTGCTTGGAAGCCTGATGGTGTGTGAAGTTAGTGAGCCAAATGGAGTTGTTCTCCCACAAGAACCACTCGGTTGATCCTTCTTCAATATGCCCTTCACCAACATGCAGTGTTTCCTTGATTGAATTAGCTCTCACACCAATATTTGCGTCTAGAGCCTTTGCATTGTGGGCTATCTGAAAACGGCTGTGGCGCTGAAGTTGCCTGTGAATGTGGAGTTGGTGGCATGTGAAACCCACATGTGGAGCATTCGTTTGTGTGGGATGCTCTACCAGGTTCATTCCTAGATAATGCACTCAAAGGGCACTAAACATAGAGTGTGAAAACTGAGTTTCCTTGAGAGCTGCTTGGAAGCCTGATGGTGTGTGAAGTTAGGGAGCCAAATGGAGTTGTTCTCCCACAAGAACCACTCGGCTGATCCTTCTTCAATATGCCCTTCACCAACATGCAGTGTTTCCTTGATTGAATTAGCTCTCACACCAATATTTGCGTCTAGAGCCTTTGCATTGAGGGCTATCTGAAAACGGCTGTGGCGCTGAAGTTGCCTGTGAATGTGGAGTTGGTGGCATGTGAAACCCGCATGTGGAGCATTCGTTTGTGTGGGATGCTCTACCAGGTTCATTCCTAGATAATGCACTCAAAGGGCACTAAGCATAGAGTTTGAAAACTGAGTTTCCTTGAGAGCTGCTTTTAAGCCTGATGGTGTGTGAAGTTAGTGAGCCAAATGGAGTTGTTCTCCCTCAAGAACCACTCGGCTGATCCTTCTTCAATATGCCCTTCACCAACATGCAGTGTTTCCTTGATTGAATTAGCTCTCACACCAATATTTGCGTCTAGAGCCTTTGCATTGTGGGCTATCTGAAAACGGCTGTGGCGCTGAAGTTGCCTGTGAATGTGGAGTTGGTGGCATGTGAAACCCGCATGTGGAGCATTCGTTTGTGTGGGATGCTGACCAAGCTTCATTTCAGTCCTAGGCACCCAAAGGGCACTAAGCATAGAGTGTGAAAACTGAGTTTCCTTGAGAGCTGCTTGGAAGCCTGATGGTGTGTGAAGTTAGTGAGCCAAATGGAGTTGTTCTCCCACAAGAACCACTCGGCTGATCCTTCTTCAATATGCCCTTCACCAACATGCAGTGTTTCCTTGATTGAATTAGCTCTCACACCAATATTTGCGTCTAGAGCCTTTGCATTGTGGGCTATCTGAAAACGGCTGTGGCGCTGAAGTTGCCTGTGAATGTGGAGTTGGTGGCATGTGAAACCCGCATGTGGAGCATTCGTTTGTGTGGGATGCTCTACCAGGTTCATTCCTAGATAATGCACTCAAAGGGCACTAAGGATAGAGTGTGAAAACTGAGTTTCCTTGAGAGCTGCTTGGAAGCCTGATGGTGTGTGAAGTTAGTGAGCCAAATGGAGTTGTTCTCCCACAAGAACCACTCGGCTGATCCTTCTTCAATATGCCCTTCACCAACATGCAGTGTTTCCTTGATTGAATTAGCTCTCACACCAATATTTGCGTCTAGAGCCTTTGCATTGAGGGCTATCTGAAAACGGCTGTGGCGCTGAAGTTGCCTGTGAATGTGGAGTTGGTGGCATGTGAAACCCGCATGTGGAGCATTCGTTTGTGTGGGATGCTCTACCAGGTTCATTCCTAGATAATGCACTCAAAGGGCACTAAGGATAGAGTGTGAAAACTGAGTTTCCTTGAGAGCTGCTTGGAAGCCTGATGGTGTGTGAAGTTAGTGAGCCAAATGGAGTTGTTCTCCCACAAGAACCACTCGGCTGATCCTTCTTCAATATGCCCTTCACCAACATGCAGTGTTTCCTTGATTGAATTAGCTCTCACACCAATATTTGCGTCTAGAGCCTTTGCATTGAGGGCTATCTGAAAACGGCTGTGGCGCTGAAGTTGCCTGTGAATGTGGAGTTGGTGGCATGTGAAACCCGCATGTGGAGCATTCGTTTGTGTGGGATGCTCTACCAGGTTCATTCGTAGATAATGCACCCAAAGGGCACTAAGCATAGAGTGTGAAAACTGAGTTTCCTTGAGAGCCGCTTGGAAGCCTGATGGTGTCTGAAGTTAGTGAGCCAAATGGAGTTGTTCTCCCACAAGAACCACTCGGCTGATCCTTCTTCAATATGCCCTTCACCAACATGCAGTGTTTCCTTGATTGAATTAGCTCTCACACCAATATTTGCGTCTAGAGCCTTTGCATTGAGGGCTATCTGAAAACGGCTGTGGCGCTGAAGTTGCCTGTGAATGTGGAGTTGGTGGCATGTGAAACCCGCATGTGGAGCATTCGTTTGTGTGGGATGCTCTACCAGGTTCATTCCTAGATAATGCACTCAAAAGGCACTAAGCATAGAGTGTGAAAACTGAGTTTCCTTGAGAGCTGCTTGGAAGCCTGATGGTGTGTGAAGTTAGTGAGCCAAATGGAGTTGTTCTCCCACAAGAACCACTCAGCTGATCCTTCTTCAATATGCCCTTCACCAACATGCAGTGTTTCCTTGATTGAATTAGCTCTCACACCAATATTTGCGTCTAGAGCCTTTGCATTGAGGGCTATCTGAAAACGGCTGTGGCGCTGAAGTTGCCTGTGAATGTGGAGTTGGTGGCATGTGAAACCCGCATGTGGAACATTCGTTTGTGTGGGATGCTCTACCAGGTTCATTTCAGTCCTAGCCATACAAAGGGCACTAAGCATAGAGTGTGAAAACTGAGTTTCCTTGAGAGCTGCTTGGAAGCCTGATGGTGTGTGAAGTTAGTGATCCAAATGGAGTTGTTCTCCCACAAGAACCACTCGGCTGATCCTTCTTCAATATGCCCTTCACCAACATGCAGTGTTTCCTTGATTGAATTAGCTCTCACACCAAAATTTGCGTCTAGAGCCTTTGCATTGAGGGCTATCTGAAAACGGCTGTGGCGCTGAAGTTGCCTGTGAATGTGGAGTTGGTGGCATGTGAAACCCGCATGTGGAGCATTCGTTTGTGTGGGATGCTCTACCAGGTTCATTCGTAGATAATGCACCCAAAGGGCACTAAGCATAGAGTGTGAAAACTGAGTTTCCTTGAGAGCCGCTTGGAAGCCTGATGGTGTCTGAAGTTAGTGAGCCAAATGGAGTTGTTCTCCCAGAAGAACCACTCGGCTGATCCTTCTTCAATATGCCCTTCACCAACATGCAGTGTTTCCTTGATTGAATTAGCTCTCACACCAATATTTGCGTCTAGAGCCTTTGCATTGAGGGCTATCTGAAAACGGCTGTGGCGCTGAAGTTGCCTGTGAATGTGGGAGTTGGTGGCATGTGAAACCCGCATGTGGAGCATTCGTTTGTGTGGGATGCTCTACCAGGTTCATTCCTAGATAATGCACTCAAAAGGCACTAAGCATAGAGTGTGAAAACTGAGTTTCCTTGAGAGCTGCTTGGAAGCCTGATGGTGTGTGAAGTTAGTGAGCCAAATGGAGTTGTTCTCCCACAAGAACCACTCAGCTGATCCTTCTTCAATATGCCCTTCACCAACATGCAGTGTTTCCTTGATTGAATTAGCTCTCACACCAATATTTGCGTCTAGAGCCTTTGCATTGAGGGCTATCTGAAAACGGCTGTGGCGCTGAAGTTGCCTGTGAATGTGGAGTTGGTGGCATGTGAAACCCGCATGTGGAACATTCGTTTGTGTGGGATGCTCTACCAGGTTCATTTCAGTCCTAGCCATACAAAGGGCACTAAGCATAGAGTGTGAAAACTGAGTTTCCTTGAGAGCTGCTTGGAAGCCTGATGGTGTGTGAAGTTAGTGATCCAAATGGAGTTGTTCTCCCACAAGAACCACTCGGCTGATCCTTCTTCAATATGCCCTTCACCAACATGCAGTGTTTCCTTGATTGAATTAGCTCTCACACCAAAATTTGCGTCTAGAGCCTTTGCATTGAGGGCTATCTGAAAACGGCTGTGGCGCTGAAGTTGCCTGTGAATGTGGAGTTGGTGGCATGTGATACCCGCTTGTGGAGCATTCGTTTGTGTGGGATGCTCTACCAGGTTC